>NC_135435.1:7700000-7897500 GCF_051991255.1 Vanacampus margaritifer
CTGATTATGCCCATGAACTAAGAAACAAGGCCAGCATTGTTTTTGCGCAAACACAGAAGCCCTTGCAAATGGATGTCATCAGCAGGTAAGCAAACAAGCTCAAAAATCTCTTTTTGGCTTGTGAAATGGCAGCTAGAGGCACTCAGACAGCACTTCGTGCTTGTCCGGCACAGACGGCACCTCTGAGAGGGGCTCGGTGATGAAGCTGGCACTCAGCTGGACTTTGAGTCTCTCCACCTCATAGTTATGCAGGTATTCTTGAATCAGGTAGCGTTCCCGCTTAAAGCGCGCCTTCACACCTGACGGCACATCCGGAATCATCCACGCCACGAAGAATTTCACCACGAAGACCACATGCTGGGGAGGGTGATTACAAGGCAAATGAAGCTCAATCACAACATTAAACGGAAGACAAAGTCAATGTCTTACTTCCATGATGATGATGAAGGCCATTTTGGCTGCCAGGATATGCCAGAACTGCATGGTGTGAGTGTACTCCCTGTAGTGACCTGGAGGGTAGCGGTAATCTCGGTATCTGTAAAAGACATCAACATGCTTGAATGACAATTTTCTCTAAAGACAAATAAAAAATCAAGTTTCTATCGCATGTGTGGCTTGACTTTTGTGTGACTTTGTAATGTAATATCTTTGGCATCAATTCATCCAGCAGTTAATTTCCAGAACCTTTCGACTGAGAGCCAGATGGGCTAAGCGCTACTTTACAGTGCTGGCTAGCTGTGCTGATGTTTGTTCATCCATGGATTTGCTTCACCATCCTGATTATGCTAGAGCCTATCCCAGCTGACTTTGGGTGAGAGGACTAAACTAGTTGCTAGTCAATCACAGGGCACATAGACAAACAAGCAGTCACAATCACATTCACACTGATAGCCAATTTAGAATACAGGTAATACTTTAATTCGCGCATACGAACAAATACGAACAATGTCCATAAATGCCGTACTTCGCTCGCAAGTTATTATTTTGAAGTGCGCGCCACATCATACATTATGTCACAATTCTGTACGGTAGTGCCCCTCTCTGCCACAACCCCGCCGAGCAGCACCGCACCATTTGCGCATTTTAACTACCTCTCTGTCGTGCCATGCACGGCACAGGAGCCACGACGCACGCACTCTTCATACTTCAAATATTGGCGGCACACTGAGTACATTTCGGAGGCTCTCCTGGAGGATATTCATTAGAATTATCGGCATAGAAGCAAAATGTACAACAAAATCTCTTCAGCTTTGACATTACTTGAATCGTCATACGCGGCAATCACATTCATGTGCACTTCAGTGACCGGTCGGAAAACATACCCAGCAAATTGGTCAGAATTAAATTTCCAGTGTTCGATCAAATATACATTAAGCAGTGTTATTTGAACACTGTTAGGATACAAAGTTACACTTTCAGAGTAAATTTACTTGAGTGTTGGGGTGGATGGTGGGTGTAACTTGAAAAACACTACCTTAGGTGTTAAATTGACCACACCCTCATTTCCAATTTTCCAGTGCGCTGTCGACATTTCAATAGTGATACATCCAGTTGTCTTGCAACCCCTGAGAGCGTGGGTTCAAACCCAGGCCAGTATGATTATGTCAAAGTATAGTATCCTTGAGCAAGATACAGACCCTCCAATTGTTACTGATGCCATGTCATCAGTAGTCAAAATTTAAAGCGCTTTTAACACCTTGTAAGGACGCAAAGTGCTACATAAATGAAGTACTATTTACCAGAGTTAAGTGTAGTTTGGCAGAATTGAATGTTTAAGATTGACACTAGTGTAGAGTACTTTCAACACTACTCAGTGTTTACCAGTGTCGATTTTTAACACCATGCAGTGCTGGGGTAACACTGGTTAAGTGTGGAAAAAAAGTAACACTTTGAAAAGTGTCAGATTTACACTCATTAGTGTGGACACATATAAACACTTTATTAGTGATACATTTACCATACATTTAACACTCTCAGTGTTAATCTAACACTAGAGATTTTGCTGTGTACCATCTTGAGAACGTTACACCCAACAATATCTTCCACCTCAGCAGCTTCAAATGAACTCTTAACTCAATAACTCTTGCACCATCTATGTAGAGTGAGCATACTTATTTAGTTTTTTAATGTTGTATAATTTTTTTTTAGTTTACTGTAATTAAAATAATAATAAAATATAACTAATAACATATTTTATTTTATTAATGTACTGTATAGACAGTATATACTGTATATAATTTAATTTGGTTAATTTATAAAAAAACATATTTACATTATTTTATTAAAAAATATAAATTTTATAAAATTTAAGTCCATCCATCCATCCATCCATTTTCGTGACTGCTTATTCCTCACAAGGATAACAGAAAAATTTAAGTTTGAAACAAAATTTAATTTGATGATTTGAAACAAAAGTGATTTGACTTACAAACAACCTCTTGGAACCCATTGTGTTTGTAAGTTGAGGACTACCTGTAATCATTTAACACTAGGAGCATACATGATTTGTTTCGGGGTTGGGCCATGGCTACCCTTCGTCTGGTCGTAGCCTTTATGGACAGAATTTATTGGCAAAGAGCGGCTCATTATTATGTCTGGTATTTGCAGATGTGCTTCTGTTGGCTTCATCAAGCTCTGATCTTCAACTCTCGCTGGAGTGGAGTGGGCTGAAAATCAGCATGCGGCCACGGTCCTCAGGCAGAAATGTGTGGAATGGAGATCTCCGCGATGAGAACCTGCCACACGGAGTTCAAGTACCCTGGGGTCTTGTTCAAAATTGAGCAAAGAATGGAGGTGGAGATCAACAAGCAGATTGGTACAGCGACTGCAGCAATCGGCCTGTCGTGGTGAAGAAAGAGCTGAGCTGAAATTCTCACCCTCACCTACGGGTTCAAGTGGTGAAAATAAGCTTCCTCTGGGCACTCCCTTAGAGATAGGGTTAGAAGCTCAGGGTAGAGTATCTGCTACTCCGCACTGAGAAGAGTCTGAAGAGGTGGCTTGGGCATCTGGTTAAGATGCTTCAAGTCCAATTTTGAGGAGGCCCTGGAGAACATGCTGGAAAGACTACGTCTCTGGGTGGCCTGTGAATGTCTCAGTGTGCCGCTAGAAGAGCTTGGTGAAGTGGCTGGGGAGAGGGAAGTTTGGCTTTCTATGCTTAGGCCAGGGATGGGCAACAGTTGGCCGTTTTTTTTGTGTGGAACATGTATATTGGAACATTTTGAGTGAGTTAATTTGTGAGAAAAAAAAAAGAAACACAAAATGAGATCTTGCACTTATGTTGGTTGGCTGTTAAGCAGTTTTGTACCATCCTTGAATAGTAATTTTTATGCGTGAGAGCCCTTTACACTGGGAACAAATATGTGGTTACTTATTGATAGTTCAAACCCTTTGTTGCTGAATGCTGGAACTTATATACATATATTGAGAAATATATTATAAAAAATGACCATGTCCATATTTAACATGTCATTTTTGTCATATCTGGTTGGGAAGTCCATGGTCCTATGTGCCCCCCATCCACCCCAGTAGCATTGATGAAAAATTGTGGCCTTCCCTAGTGCAAGAAGATGCATGGATGGGTGGATGAATGAACATAACATACCCAGAAAAGAAAATCCACACAAACTCCACACAGGAGGGCCCAACCCGAGTTTCGAACCTTCCCAACTGTGAGGCTGACGTGCCAACTATACCAGGGCCCTTGACTTGATCAAATATGCTTAATACCTGCAGGTAGATGTTGAATTATCAAGCCAGTTGTCCTGTTCTTCTGGCATGTTGCGTAAGGGGATCTGTGAGATGTCGTATACTGACAAGCTGTTGTTCACGTAACCCTTCATGGAGGCTCCTTTACCGTACGCATACAAGTAGACCATACGGGGAATCATGTCTGAGGTGAACGCCATGATGAACGCCTGAAATCACACAAGAGGCTGTCAAGAAAAGTTTGAAAAATACACTAAATTCATTGTATGGAGGACCAATACAACCAGAATTTTAATAAATAAATAAATTACCCAAAAAATAAAAATAAATCAATAAAAGTGAAAATTAAAACAGATATAAAAAATCTAATTCCAAAATTAAATGCAAAAAAATAAATATAAATGGAATAATATGGAATAAATAAAAAACGAGATTAAAAAAATCAAATAAATATATAAATGTTGAAATAAAATCAAAAATAAATACTTTTTTATATGTATTTTTTGAAACTTTTTTTTTGTATATTTATTTTTAATTTTATTCATTTATTTAGGGATATATATTGGTGTTTTTATTTCCATTTATATAAAATTTGTTTGTATTTAATTCTTTAATTATATTTTGTATATCTGTTTTTATTTTCACTTTTATTCTTTCATTTATTTATTTAGTCATTTATTCATTTTGGCAGTTTTGGTACTTCTCATGAAGCAAAATAAAGTAACACATTAAGTGCAAGACACAAACTCACATTAGTAACAACAGACAAAATGGCAACTGCGTTAAGAATCTCCTGCCAAGCTCCAATGTTTCTGGCCTTGGATGCCACAGGTCGTCTGAACTGAGTGGTGAACTTCCAAGCGTCCACCCGAATTTCCAGAATGTTATTGAAAAGAGCCAGAAGCGGGGCCAAAGGAAAAGATGCAACAAACAGAGTGATGAACCCAAACTGGACCACTGAGAGAGGACGAAAAAAAAAAACACAACAAAGAAAACGTCATTGAAAGTTATCTCTCAAGCAAAGATCTGTTTTTTCAGATTTATTTAAAGAGAAATAATAATCTTACCCATCTCCAGGTATTCATAGAACAATCCCAGCTGGCTGAAGTTCTGTAGGACGTGGTCCTGCTCCCAGCGACTATAATGGTTCTCAGGATGGTGCCTCCCCTTTCTACTACTCCACCAATTACGCATCAACCTGACAAGAAGCCCATGAAAATGTGAGAAATAGGTATTAAATTAACAACATTTAGTATGCCAATATTAAGTTTTACTAACAGATGGCTCTAATATTTGTAATACAAAAAATATAGCTCATTGTCGAGTATGTACAGCATGATGCATATTATTTGTTTAAACAAGACATTAGACCTTGTGCACAGTTAACAAAATATTAAAGATGACATACAGACTGTTGTCTCCCGAATGCACTCGTGCCAAACTCATTTTATGTGGCCCCCAAGAGAATTGAATTGAATTGAATTACAAAATTTCATACTTTATCAAACCCTCATTTCATACCTTAACTTCTCAATGTTATTTTATTTGTTTGTTTTTATTATATATTTTTAAACACATAAACAGTTCGATGTTCACAAATCTTTTGTGTCCATGTATTGAACATAAAACTGTAACAAAACACACACACTGAATTATGTGCAATTCCATTCTATTCTCTTCATATATGGGATTGTTAAGATATGCATCTCCCCCATTATTCAGAGCTCGGCACAATCGTCATTACATCGGCCCGTTATTGACGGATACCCATCTTTCGGCAAGTGCTTCCGCAGTTTCGGCGACTGCTTTATGATTTGACACCTCGTAACATTACACGGACTGAGAAGGACCATCTTTACTGATCCAGATCGACGGACGTGAATCTGTTTCGCTCGGTGCTCAGTCCTTGCATTCCCCCCCAATGGCTTCACGTAGTTAGCACTCACCGAAAATGCACCTGTCGAAAGTAATTACTTGGCACCAATCATCAATGACGAGTCGATGTAACTTTTTTGCCAAGCTCTGTCATTCTTAACAAACTGCAAAACCATTTAGATAAAAAAAAAAAAAAAGTGTGTAAAGCACACATAAAACCACATGAAACCCGTCCATCTTGTTGAAAGTTCAGTGCTCGAGACAGTGAAACTTGGTGATAGGCTACTTGGAGGCTGAGGGAGGGTAATGGTGGTAGCGGACTGGACAGAAAACCTGTCAATCAGATAATGGAGGCGGGATGTTTTCCAACACGTTTGCTCTCACACAAAACTGTGCTTGCTATGCTGGGTGGCATAAAACATGATCTGGATTGATTAAATAGTTTTGGAAACAACTATTGTTCTAATTTAGAAAGCAGTATTATATAACAGTCATAATATTATGGAAACATTCATTTCAATACTTTCCAGACTTTTGTAACCCTGCCTGATGCAACACCCCTGCCCTAACGTTTACCAGTGTGACCTTTGACCACATTCAAATACCTGGCAACACTTATTATCCAATGACAGTAAAGCCCTTTGCTCAAAATAACGAGATACAATACAAGAGCCTTAAGAAACACTGTCTTCACATTAAGTAATAATAATGCTTAGTCTTGATTCACACTATCTAAGTCTGGATTTACACTGTAGTTCAATTGACACAATTTGGGATTTTTGTTCTCAAGTGGCACATTTCAGCTCTGCATCATGGCACAGGTGCATTCATTAAATCCAGCCATAACGTATAATAACATATAAAGTATAAATACATATAAAAAAATAATAATCTTACATCAGGTAGCCCCAAGGACCAAATGAGTATCCCGTGGGGCTGTTCTAAAAATAGCTCACGAGTAATGGGTCACTGATTTTCTAGGAAAACTGTAATATGATCCTTTGACCATGTAGAAATTGATCAAAAGTATTGCGAAAAATCATTAACATGAACAATAGTTTTACATTAATGAATACCATTATTTTTTAATAAGAACATTATTAAAGGTACTTTCAGCAAAATTGTTATTTCAGAAGCGTGAAACGTGTAGCCTTCTCATTAATCAGTACCAAAAAGAAGCTCTGCTATATATTAGCATTTATTTAAAAGTCCACCCACCCATCATAATGAACGCTGTTTCCAATATTTTGCTAACCTTATATGGCTGCATGAAAAGAGATCTCATTGGATGTCATTAGATAGTGCAGGCGTGTGATGCATATGTACAGTATCTCCTTTGCACCTTTATACCAAAATGTGGCAATATGAAAATAAATGAGTTAATTAACTCATTCCCAGCCATTTTCATTGAAGCAACCCCTTTCGCTCCCGGCTATTTTACTGGATTTGCATTGATTTTGCAAGGCCCACAGAATATTGTTTGCTATTGCTATAAAAACATGGAACTTACCAAAAGAAAGATGATTACACTCTCTAAAAGTAGATTTCTATCCATACCATTTTGCAGCAATTAGCATTAGAATATAGCTAAGTTTCCTCATTATTCACAAATCTGTTTACAACTATGGGAAAATCAGCTTGTTTGCAACATGGCCCTGGTTGATCTCTTATATTTTGCAGCCACCTGCTGGCCGTTTTCTGTAATAACTACCATTGCTTTGAGCGACCTCTTCAGGTCAGAAGCTGCATCAAAGCCTTCTGTATGCTCTAGCATTAGAAACATAAAAAACGTATAATTACGTTTTTGGGGATCATGGCAATATTTAAAATGGAACGTTTTTGTATACATTTTTGGGAGCAAAAAAGTTAAGATGAATGGACTCACGGAAGCAGGGCTTCCTGGATGTTCCCCCACAGTTGTTTTCCAGCCATGACGATCACCAACTGTGTCGTCAGCTCTATAAGACAGCCTCCAGGGTCACACTAGAAGAGCAAGAAATTTGCAAATTATAAAGCGAGGCATTTGAAATAAATAGATCAAAATAGTTTCATTAAAGAAAAAACACTCTTCTCAAAGCCACAGATGCACACCTCTTCGTTCCTCAATTTGCTCCACTTCCCAAACATGTATGAGTATTTACCAGGAAACCCCACAAATTTGCCTTTAAAGAACGCCACATAGAAGCAAGACGAGTAATAGTTGACAAACTGGAAAAGAAACATCTTCATGGTAAGTCTGTTCTCGTATTCCAGATGGGTCTTCGGGATCTCTGGTGGAAGCACATGATTGGAGAAAGGATGATACATTTAAAAAAATCAAACAAATATGTAACGTTTAGACAATATGATGTTGAAAATGTACCCATATCAGTAATCCAGACAGCCACCCTCTCATAGAAGAAATTGAGTATCATGATGATGACAAAATTAATGCAAGAGGCAGTAGCAGATGTGGCCAGTTGTGGCGTGATGAACCTCCCCACCACCTGGATCTTCCGCATGGGGTCTTTAATGATACTTGCAAAGGCAGCGTACACAGCCAGCCTGTACGCTATGACCCCAATAATACAGGCCAGGATGAGAGAAATCTGTGGAGGACACACAAAGGCACGCTGTTAGCTCTCAGGGGTGTGTGATGAGGCGTGGCCTATTGTGCAACTGTTGACGTCAAACATCCAAATACCCAGAAGATGACAGTAGCCCCAGACAGGCAGAAGCGAGCACACTTGCTGCTGACGGGAAGATATGGTTCCATTTCCTGGTTGATGATTTTTATTTTATTAAAACAGTACAATGTATGTTGCTATAAATGGCTTTTTGTGTAAGTGTTGCCATGGGTTAAAAAAAGAAGGTAGTGGCACACCTGAGTGATCTTGTTGAGTCTCCGGTTCGTACATCGAATTTCAAACTCGGGCCGAATTTGAAGCTGTTGCTGTTCCTCTTCAAAGTCCACCAAGTCCCACTCATACTCCAATCGGGCTTGACGTCGCTTCCAGAACTCCAAAAAGAGAGTTACTGTAGAGTACATTTGAAGAAAAGAAACAAAGTTGATTAAATTCCGTCACCTTAAGGCAAAATATTTTTGTTACGAAAGCAAAAATGCCGCTTTTTGTTTTATACCCAGGACTGAAGCTCTTACTTTATGAAAGTGCATGGCCTAGTACATGGTAATAATTTAAACAAGTCAGACACACATCTTAATCCTATAAAGCCAAACGTATCATATTAACTCTTTTACCGCCAAAAACGTTTAATGACGTTTACTGTGTTTTTTTCCCTCAATAGGCCGTGGGAGTTGTTGCGCAGCGCTGCCTACTCAATGGACTTGTGAAATCACAAACAGCCACTAACTATGGCCAGCAGATGGCAGCAATGTATCTCTTTTCAATGGGCTCCCATTAGTATGGAATTACACTGAAACATGAACAATCTTAGGAAATAGAATGTTTACAAGGATCAGGAGAAAGATCAAAGCCTTTGTCACATTAAATCTAATTAGCATAACGTCACTAAACAGAAATTTTAGTGTCAAAGTCACTGTAATGCAGAAAATGTATCTTTTCACAAAAAGCTTGTTTTCAATTTTTGCTCAATATAACTCAAATGACCTATTTTCAAATGGTGATTACTAAAGAACGAAATAAGGTAGCAACATACTTTTAGTTCTAATGAAAGAATGGAACGCAATCTTTCATTTGGTATCCACCTTGTTTATGTAGTCAAAGTACACAATATTCTGTTTGCCTCGAAAGATGAGTTAAAATGCTCGAAATCGTCTGGCACTGTCAGGGTTGTTTTTTGGATAAGGTGTGGCAGTGAAAGAGTTAAATACAATACATTTTGAGCCCTCTATCATGAGTATAATATTTGTTTTCCCATTAAAACCCTGACGTATATGATCTGACACATGCATTGCACGGATAACCCATTAGAAGGCAGTATCACCCAGCTGGTGGCTTTTCCAGCGACCGCGCAAGGTCGCTCCAATTGAGAAAAGAGAGACACCTATACTTATTAATAGTGGGAAAGGTTTTTTCAGATTTTTGGAAATACTAATATGTTTCATATATCTGTTTATTATTATATTTTTGACCAGTTATAAATGTGCAAATTTAAAGCATTGTGACCGGATGTATCAAATGTGACACAAAAGTCATATGTATTTTTGTTTGTTTGTTCAAAAGGACTAATTTATACTCTGTTTACAAATAATCAGAATTTTCTCTCATATTTTTAATGGTTCAGGCTTTAAAGGGTAAAGTTTTTCTCTAGAAGTTAGAATGTATGCATTTTAGTTATTTTGCATGAGCATAATTTTAGAAATAGCTCTTGTTCTGGATCTAAACTACCCTACACAAACCCCTCTGTTATCATCCTAGTTTGAAACCTCGCTACAGCTCGGTACTGTTAATCAGGTGTTGTCTTGGTCTCATGATTTCAAAATGTGAAAAGCATGATGAAGAGGACTGTTTGAATGCAAATTGCACTTGAACCAGGACATTAATTAATTGGCCCATTCATGGATCAAACACGTCGTGAATTTTGCCAGTTTATCCTCAAATTTCACCCCAAAACACGAAAATCACCAATTTTAGTAATGTAAGTAAGTAAACTACAAATTAGTTGTGTATGTAGTGTGTATGGGAAAATTTGTATAGTATGTACAAAGTTTATATGTAAGGTGTATAATTAAGTTCATTTAGGTATATACTACATGTATGTTTTATGGTATGCCATTTTTGATTACCTAATTTTATTAGTAATGTGATGCTAGGGGTAGTAGGATTTAATAAGTTTGACTTCTTCCTACTCCTTTTTGGACTAGCAGTTGACGTTTTCACTTAGAATATTATATGGATTTTTGTTTTGATTATGTTATTGATGTATATGTTTTATTCTGTTTGTTTGTATTGACTGTATGATCGAAATAAACTTCAAATTTAGAAGAATAGAAAATTGCCATTAATTTAATGCAATTTGAAGGAAAAATGCTATTGTGATATGTTGTGGCTTCTTGCAATATTATATCATTAGAAAATTGGTAAGGACCCTCTAAGACTGTCCAAAGCCTGCAGTATGCTCCATTAGACTGGAAACCCGATAGTGTAACATAATCATTCTGGCAAGTTGATCTAGCCAGAAGAAGCACATGGTTCGTCTGATGCTGAAGTATGAAAGACTTCACAGAGCAAATCTGTCCTCCAGGAGGGGGAGATGGGGTCAGACTGAGGTTATACACAATTAGAGCAGCGTTGTGTGTTAACTCACCCCAAATCCCCATGAAAATGGCAAAGAACACTGTTCCCTCATTGTCAAACAGATGGGATTGCTGCAAGAGAAAACAACAAATGGGACCGGTTCATTGGAGCAATACAGGAATTGACACAATGAGCAAGTGACATGGCGGCATGTTGCTGACTCAGCAGATTATATGGGAATTCCTCAGACTGTAAATTATCATGAAATAGGAAGTGTCAAAAGAGGATTTAGTTACCCAGGAGGAGAGACACGTAGAGTTGAGATTCCAGAAAGAGCACTTTTTGTCACACAATGGACACATCACAATTCTGCCCCCAATATTAGAATCACAAATTTCTTTGCTAATGGAAGAGAAAAAGAATGTCAAAGAAATTCAACAACCAAGTGTCAGTATTTACTGTGTAATTGTGAATTAGCTGCAAATTGTGAACTGTTGTGGGGAAGAACAAATGATAGCAAGTTTAGAATGTCTTCAATTTCTTTTTGATGTAAATCCAATTTGCATACACATTCACACACGCAAAGAGATTCAATTAAGATTGACAATTTGGGGCCAATAGGAGTGAAACTTCAATGTCCTTTATTTTCTCTTACCAACCTGGATATATTGTCATCGTAGCTAAGCACTCCGTAGGTGAAACATATAAAGCCCATGACAGCGGCAAAGAATAACATCTCCGTGTAGAATCCCAGCCACGCAAAGTAAATCCCAATCTTTTCGCCGTAGTATTTCCTGGGAGCACAGTTTCATTTCAACAACTTGTCTGATTTCAAGGGGAAATTTCACATTCAAAAGTATGAATAACAACAAAATGAAAAGTTCTGATTATTATTCTCATACCTGATGAGGTTAAGTGGCTGCTCTTTGTAAAAGCAGAGAAACCTGGCCCAGTGCGTGTACAAATTGAAGCGCTCACTTTCACATTCAGCATTTCTTGCTCTCTTCCAGTAACGGCACTGAAAGCAACACAGATAGAGGAGTTGGGAAAAATGTGGACAGTTACTGTAAAGTTCTCTTTCAGGAGCAGTCAATCCAACGATATTCTTTCCAATAATATGTCCTATGTAGTCCCACTCTAAGCACGGTATTCTGATGGTGGATTGTGGAATATAAATAAAGCAGCAAAATCCATTCATCTTTACCCATCTCAGGCGGCAGCCATTTTGCCACTTGCTATCAACTGAAAATGACATTGCGGTTGCTCAGGGCTCTGGCAACGAGCAATCATGGCTCACCTGTTTTCTGAAGCTGGGCCATGATTGGATGTTACCTGAGTAACTGACTGTGATGCCATTTTCACTCGACAGCAAGTGACAAAATGGCCGACTCTGAGATGGATAAAAATGGGTGGCTTTTGCTTTCATATCTCATATTCCACAAACACAATATTAATCAGAATACCGTGTTTAGTTAGTTAGTTTACTATTGAGGACACATATAAACGATTTCTGGGTTGACTTCTCCGTTAATGTAAAACTGCTTAATGTTTAAATTTTTTAACAAAAACGTTGTAGTTATGATGTATACATGTTTCATTCTTGCTTACATCATGAAGTGGGAATGCTGCTGTGTATGTCCCATTGCTGAGTAATCGCTTAATTCCTGTCTTGTCTTTGTCTTGTCGTCCGTTTTTGTAATAAGGACATCGGGCTAAGATGTAGTACACCTGTGAAAACAATTCCAAAAATGAATATTCAGTATGTGTAAAATTAGACAACTCCTTTATGCAAATAAATAACACTTCAAAGAGATAAACACTCACAATTCTGTTTCTTGTGGATGGTGGGAAGAAAGTATCCTTGTCATTAATGAGGAAGAAGTCAGTCTTGCTTTTGTCAAAGGGGTAAGTAAAATAATCCGGTTGAGGGTGCATAATGTGTTCTGGCAAGCGGAAGGGGTGTGACAGCCATTCCAGAGGAACATCCCGGCCATGGGGGATATCACTGGCTTTGAATGGAACCTTAATCTTCAAGACGTCAGCGTAGGTGGTCAGAACCTCCCATGGAGCATGGATCTTCAAGAAGTATGTCTTCTGGTCTTTAGAGTCCTGGTATGAGCAAATGACCACATAATCAAATCAGTAGCTAATCCATTAAATTGGTGGTGTCATGGTTACAGCGAGCCTCCCCTTTAAGACTTTTTCCACTAATATCTCGTGTCATTTCATTTTGTCCTCTAGATGGTGCAAGTGTTCTGTGTTACGTTTTCTTACAGATTTGTCTTCTGTCTCCAGTTCGAGTCCGGCTTTCTCAAGGTTGGCCTCAAACTCCCTCCTCCTCTCCTAAGGACAAATACACAAATCATACACATGACAAGAATGAAAGCAGAACAAGCTCTTAACTACAATATCTTTCTTTCCTCCTTTGTCATTCATCTTTGCCGCTTAAATTTGATCTGCAATCCGATTTCATAAAGAAAGTAAGGAACATGTGGTAGTGGTGGATCACAAAAAGCTTTATTTAAAAAAAACTAAACTAAACAATAGGGCTACTTTTGCCTGGAGATCTAGTGAGTGATAATCTTGAAGTGGATTTCGTACAAAAGCTCACTTAAGACCGAGTTTCAGTTTAACAACCAAAAATATGTGTGATGAAAAAAAAGAAAAAGGTGTGATAGTCGCTGATCAAATCAGTTAAAAAGGACTTGAAGTGATTATGAACGCAAGCAGCAGAAAGTAGCAAACCCATCATGCTGTTAAATGAAGACAAAAATAAATTTCTCTAGTTTTGAAAACGTAACTGGCCGTTTTAAACATTTTAATAATTACCACTAAATAATACTTACTCCACTAGGGGGCAGCACAACCAAGTTGAGCGGTAACGTGGCTGAAACTGATGACCAAGCAAGGTTACAATTTGCTTAGTTTCACATCCAGCAGTTATAGCGCAAGCAACATTATAATTCATTTGGGGTTGGTGGTGCTTCTGCCCACCCGGTGAATGTTAACACCAAATGGATCTTCACCAAGGTTATAGTTTAAGGAGGGAAATCACCTGGCCGTTATACTCCATGTGAACTTATTTTAATGTATTATTTATATCTCTGGTTTGAAATAATCGGTTGAGTGTTGACGTGCCAGAGAACACTTTTGTAATCTACACACTGCAGCACTCTGAGCGGGTTGGGGGTGGTGCAAGTGCAAACAACACATTTGTTGGGCACAGGCCCTCAAGCAGCAACCGGTGAAGTTGAAAAGTTGTTGCTAATAGCGACACTGGGTATTAAACAGCCCCCCAGTTGCTGGAAGCACAGTCTAAATTTGACCATGCCAATAAGAATGTCTCCTGGTTCTTTGTATAACAGCTTTGCAACATTTCTTGAAAACATTTCTCCAACTTCGTGTATTGATAAAAAGAGAATGTAACAAGAAGTAATAAAATTGTGTAAAGTTTCCATTGTGACTTATGTTTGAAACAATTACTTATTGACAATCTACTGTATACACATACAATTGAGAGTGCAAAGAATTTTGATAATATTTATAAGTTTTGTGCTAATGAAAAAAACATTACCAGCCATCATCACTTTCTTCTTGTGTTGTCAAGTATTAATTTTCTGAATTGTGGAACAAAGTACCACACTTTGTCACAGTGAAACGATGAGTACGTAGTCAACTGATGGCAGCTTGTCACTTTTCTAGCCTCTTCATTGGCCTAAGTCCGCATTTTTACATTTTTTTCCGGGTTTGTTGTCTTTTGTCAAGGGTACGAATGTGGAATGGGATGAGGTCGAATTTGCCGGCTTCTGGCGCAGAGGCGTAACAGGGAGATCACCGCCAGTGTGAAGTTAACACCCGAAACTCACTGTCACTGTTATTTTGTCACACTGATGAGGTCACACATCTCATTATGCTAATTGGGAAAGCTGTATCAAATGTGTGAATGCACATTTCCTCTTTGTGAATCAATCCGCTGTTAAATCCTCTGATGTGCCAGTTTACGAGGAGTGCAGTGTGGACGTGGCCTCTGTTACCTGTTTCTTCTCTCCATCTTTGTCATCCACATAAGACAAGACAAAGTCAATCCTTCGCACTCCATCCCTGAAGAATACTGTGTCTTTGTTTGGTTGCAGTTTCTCCATCTATGAGATCACCATCAGGAAAAGGAAATATTGGTTATAATTTCTGCTGGAAACGAACTAAAGAAGAGACAGTACATTGTTAACAAAATTACATATTAAACGTTGTTTACGTTGTAGTTGAGCACTGATGGGGGAAAAACACAAAATTAATTACATTAACAATATGTTACTTTAATTAAATTACAGTAAGTACAACTTCATCATTCAGATAGCAATGATGAGTCAGTTAGCTAGCACAGTGGATAACCTACTTTAGTGCTCTATAATACTGTATTGGTGAACCAGCCAGAGGTGGTTTGTGACAGAAGTACAGTACTAGTGACCCTTAAGTTGCTGAAATACTACAATATGCAATGGAGCACTTACTGTTTTCTTTGTCTTTTTGTAATACTGTTTTTATTAGCACAAGTGAAAATGTTTCTGAACGCCACATGTTGTAAAACAACCACATGAAAGAGTCCTAAATACACTGCAGTGCAGTGCTCAACATATTATTATACCAAACATTTGATTGGAGGGGAAAGAAAAAGCATGAGTAAAAGTCCATATATGGAGCAAGTGTTAAGGTCATTTTAACCCCCCAAAGGCTTGTTTATCAGAGCACCACATCCACTTACACGCCTTCTTGTAGGAGTGATATTAAGCTGCAAGTGGAAGTTAATATGATATATTGCTTAAGCATTAAAACCGCCGACCGAGTAGATGGCTGAAGTCAAATAAGCAGGTTTTTCAGTGAAGATGAATCATCTCAGCTGGCTCTCGCCAGAGCATCAATAGCTTGTGTGTCCTCTTGTTCGAGGATAACAAGAACTCTTTGAATAACTGAGGTCTTGTGATCCAGCAATGAGAGTGGCGAGTCTGTAAAAGGCCATCAAACGTATGCTGCGCAAGCACATTGACAGTCAGCTGAAACAAGGAAAAGCCCTCCATTCCAGTATAATTGCGCAAGTTAAATCACAACAAAATGACATGACAAATTATGTCTTCATGTCAAAATTACTACTTGGATGACTATCATGTATAGGGAAACTAAACTGAAAGTTAAAGCTGATGGAGAGAAGTATTTCAACAATGTATTGTTGACAGCCATACTGAACTAAAACACTTATCAAGTTTGTTCACACGTCATATTAAGAAGTAAAAAGTTCCAATTCCATTTTCCTCAGTTTTCTTGTTTGAAAGCACATTAGATTGGAATTTAGAGATGCCAACCCTTTATCACCTCTCGGGAGCATCCAGAATATTCTCATTCGAAAACAAACATACACAGTCCACAAAGTCTCCAAACAACACTGATATTTTTTGTTTGAAGTATTCAATTATTTAAAATTATATGTATAATGACCTAAATTCCAGTCCCCTTTATATCATGTCATCCTTGTACAACACTCTACAGGCATGATTAATCAATCTAAGCTAATGCTATAGCTAAACTAAAGCTTAAAATGCAACAAGATGTTTCCCTAAATCTGTTTAGCCCTTCAAGCACACTATACACATGTTATATAAACAATACTTCAAATACAAAAAGCCACCAATCTTAGCGACCAATCTTACTGTCAGAAATAAACACAAGTAGAAACAGCACAAAGTAACACAAAAGGAAAAATACTGCCAGTGCCACAACAAAATATGCACAGCAAAAATGTGGCCCCAAATCTGAGTATAATCCAAATCTGAGTATAATCACATTTATTCAGTTGTGATCCACTTGTGAAAAAAATGCACTTTAATTGTGTTGTGAGCTGCATAGCATCAGAGGGAAAGCTTTCACCAAAAAGTCATTTTTAAATGTATCATGACACCAAAAGTAAATTGTCATCCCTGCAAGCATGTATAATTTAATTTAGTCGGCACACTAAGATTCTTCAATGGCAGGCAAAAGGGAAAAAATACGCTGAAAATTCCTTCTTCCTTTTTTTTTTATTCTCAGGTAATGACCACGTTTATAGCCAAACTGGGATGTTGCTTTAGCAGAAAAATGAATGGACAAAAAATTGTACTGCTTAAAAACATCAACATAATACTTGCAAGTTCGTGTCAGTATGCACGTTTGTATCTGGGTTCAGATGCTCACCATGCTGGTGCAATCTCCAGATACCCCGAAAATATGGCCGGCAGGCATGCAAGCAGTACAGAGGATGGCATAAGAGCACTGCACTCTGATTCGATTCTTGCTAAGCATTAAGGTGTTCAAGGGTTGCAATGATATCACAACAACATGCTTTCACCATCGCTGCTTAAGTCTGTATCTTCTTTTAGAAACAGTCACATTTGTGAACAATTTTCCCTATTAGGATGATGACTTATCGATTGGATGACTCAATTAAATTCAACAAAACATATTTGAAAACACCTTCTCACTGCATTCACAAGAAAACTAAAATACTTTTTTGTGTGAGACCGTTCAGATGCTAATGATGATGTAACAGTACTGCATCTTACCTCAGTGTGTCCCGGCAGGGTTGCTCTCTCAGTTAGTGAATTAAGATCATTTCCGCCATTTTCATCTGCAAGATAAATATCTAGTTTGAGTCTTTGTGTAACACAAGTCACAATTGTGTCCTCACGATTTTCCTCAGGTCCGCTCAATAAAAACTAGATTCTCAATGACAGCATAAAGTAAATGGATGCCTTAAAAAAAAAAATCCATTATAGTTTCGTGCATTCACTAGACACAAATCAAACCACCAAGAAGAATGTTAACTGACAAGGTGTTCACAAAAATGAAGAGATATACAACTGACTGTGAAGCAGATGTACTAACCACGTTACACCGTGCTGCCAACACAGTGGTCATATAGCATATGCATATGCCGTCATTAAAACGGCACTCATTCAAACTCAAATTCATTTAAATAGCACTTTAAGAACAACGACAGCTGAAATTATGGGTTGTACATAAAAACAAATTGAATTTAGACAACGGAACATAACATCATTCAGAAACTATAAAACAACAACAAAGACTGAAACAATAAAAATAAATAAGACACTAAAACAAGGGAAGACTCTCAAACTTTGTTAAACACCAAGGAATAATAATAAAAAAGATAGCGAGGGCACTTGCCTCAAAACAACAAATGTTATGTCTTAAAATGTGTAGAACAAAAGCACACAGTTACTTCAATATCACTCTAAGGGCTATTTTAAAATAAACACACTACAAGTGTAAGTCTACCATTTGAGGTAATTAATGTATTGGCACAAACAAACTGACATTTAATGCATTTGAGGGTGTTTCAGACTGTACAATAAAAAATTTGAATTAAAACAAACGTCACAATTAAAAAGACCACTGGTAGCCATCAAGTCTAAATGCATCAATTAGTAGAACATAACGAGATCATTTTGCATGTTTGCCAGTCAAAAGCTATTCAGGTGTCTCCAAACGTTTTCCATACAGAAAATTTGAAGTCTATTATCCGACTTTATTAAACATCGGAGTGGAGTGCATCATTTTCAGCGCAGGGGACCCAAAAGGGTAGCGAAGGACCAGTGTCATATGAAAATGTCAGAATTTAGGCCACCCTCAGACTTCAATAAGTCACACCTCTTATGCTGTTATGCGCCTATCAGCCTCTTGCGCATGGTAAGT
The DNA here is from genome assembly GCF_051991255.1 of Vanacampus margaritifer. NCBI lineage: Eukaryota > Metazoa > Chordata > Actinopteri > Syngnathiformes > Syngnathidae > Vanacampus > Vanacampus margaritifer. The sequence goes on from NC_135435.1 coordinate 7,718,519, forward strand.
TTGTCCGGACGAGAGAATCATCATACCTTGACAGTGCACATGAGAGGCATGTAAAAAAGAAAAGAAAAAAAGACTTCAGTGCAAATGGGAGAATATGGCCCTTACTGAGTCATTGTTTCAGGAACAGAATGTTTCACCTACTTTAACCATCTCCATCTGCAAAACACATTCTATCAATAGGACTTGCACAGTTTGTCAACATGCAACTAATGACTATCACAATGCCATGTCTAGCAATGCTGTAGGGCAGAAAAATTGTGGCAATTTGAATTATATTAGTAGTAATTCTTGTTTCAGTCCAGTGGACTCAGCTACCCATCCATCCACGCCTTTGGACCATACCATAATGTAGATGTAGACCAGGCATATTGCTATAGTTATATAGTATAAAATTGTGACTGTATGAATTAGAAGACAAGATGATCATTTTTAACCATAAACATGTCTTTCCATTTTCAAATGAAAATAAAACTCACTAATCAAATTATAACGATCCAAAGTCCAAAGCTTTTCAATGAGCGAAGAGCATCCTTTCACAGAGAAAAAATGCTGCATTCAAGGAAAGTGGGAAGTACGATTTATCCCACTCGGATTGTGTCAGTTCCGACCTCAAAGCATTCGAGGCAAATGTAAATACAAGACATATGTTCACGTGACATAATGTGATTTGGAATGACTGCATAACAAGAACAACAAGCAATTTATCGGAATCCAAGTTCACACCTTCCTCCAATGCAGCATAAGACCGTCATTTTGACTTATGGCGTAAGCTTCGTTGAAGTAAGTTAAAGTTGGTTTGTTGGTTAACTCTTTGACTGCCAGACGTTTTTAAAAAAGGGATGCCGTGGGTGCCAGCCGATTTAAGCATTTTGACTGATCTTTCAAGGTCCACAGAAAATTTTGTGTTTGGACTATGGAAACACACATACTACCAAATGAAAGTTTGGACTCTCATCTTTCATCAGAAAAAAAAGTTTGTTTCTACCTTATTCCGTTTTTCAGTAATCAACAATAGAAAATGGTTAGTTTCACCCAAATGCTCTGTTTTGAAACAAAATACGGAGAAATCAAGCTTTTTGTGAAACGATATTATTTCATGCACTCTAGTGAATTTGACACCTTTTTTTCCCCATGAATGATGCCATAAACACCTAAACAGTGCTTTACTTCTGTAAAACACTACCACCAACAATGAAAAAGTGTTTTTTGATAGCAAAATACGTTTATTTACATTCAACAGTGTAACAATTTGACAAAACAATTTGGCAAACTATTTACAAATGTGTGCAACCGTGGTACTATTTACAATTGTGTGGATGTTTCAAATACAGTTTTTCTTTTTGTAACACTCCCGTGCGTGCAAGGGGACGCAGCAGGATTTGCACAACAGATTAGTTTCACTGCGATGGCTCCTTCGCGTGCAGACGATACACTTTCTTGCCGGCCTTTTTTTCCGGGGAATAGCAAGTATATACTGCAGTGTGTGTTTGGCCATGTTGCCATCAAGTCTACTATCAGGATCATGATACGGTGACGTTACGGTGGTGTTACGTCTGGCTTCCTCATGTCCTTCTGTTCCTATACCGGGTGGTAAGAGATGTTCTGATCCATCGTATCCACTCCATTCATGGTGGCATCGTAGTCCAGAACCAGTGTCTTCTCCGTGATCAGACTGTACCCACTCCTCCGATGAATATGCATTGGACTCGGGGTACTCTTCGTCTTCCGATTGAACGTCCGCCTGAGCAGAAGTGCTCGGTTGATGTCCGTGTTTTCCGGCGTTAGCATCGCTAGCCGGTGAGGCTTTATGACGTGATCATAGCCGCCGCGTCAACGCTTCCAACTTCGGCGTCAACCTCGGAGTCACCATCATCATCATCGTAGTCATCAATGTGCTCTTTAGCATTGGTCGATGCTTTTCGTCTTTGAAAGAAATGCTCAAGTGTGACCTGCTTGCAACCGGTCACCATTATGGCTTCCTCAGCCATTGTCCCCTTAATACTCTAGCGCCGCCTCACGTCTTCTACTGACGCCTACCCAATCTTGTCCAAAGAGAATCATCGCTGCCATCTAGGGGCCAAAAATAGGCATTATACTAACTAGATCTGCTTGATACTTTCAGCATAGCTGGCCAAGGCTTTCCTCCACCCGTTTCCCCCCAAAAAACTTGGTGAACGTCTTTTAACGTCTTTGGCGCTCCTCAGTAGGATTTTACTAAACGTTATTTAACGTTTTTGGCAGTCAAAGAGTTAATAAGTACCCTGACATTCATGTTAATTTATGTTTGCCTATTTCTGATTATATATTTGCATTAAGCTATATAGACCTTTTGTTACAAAAGGAATTTATGGTTTAGTTAAGGTGGTGTTTCAATAGGCAATTTTTTATTGTCTTTTGTTTTATTTGGTAGTTTTACAATAAACTTCAACTGGGATTGAAAAATGAACAGCTTGGGAAAAGAATATTTTCCCTCTTATTTGGAGAACAGTGCAAGCAAGAGTGAGATAATTAAAGAGTACTTAAAAAGTAGCATACGTTTATTGCGATTTTCAGCTTGTCCCATCTGAGGTCGCCAAAGCGAGTCTCTCACATTACATGATTTGTCTGTCAAAGTTTTTACACTGGATGCTCATTTACTGACGCAACTCACACATTCTTTCTGGTGGTGCAGGCTGAGGGGGTTCAGTGCCTGGGTATACATAGTACAGTATTCACATGACTTCACCGACCCCCACCTATCGACCCAGCAGGCCTTTTGTGGGGCAAACCACCAGCAAGACAACACAACCAAATGCTGAGGAGCACTCGTGTTGCTTACTACAAGTTACTTTTATTCATTCATTCAGATTTTCACGAACCGCTTCACAATGGTGCACACGTGTGCCGTTCTCGGGTGCAAAATTGGGCGAACAAAGATGTGAAATGAAACTTCTAGATAGTATTCACATGTCATCATTTGCCCCACATTGTGTGCCGGTACATGGAATGTCGAATGGGAACGGAAAATAAGTGTCCGGAATTACAAAGATACATCGAAGGGATTCAAAGTCTACCAAAGTGTGTTCTGACCGTTTTGATAAAGGTAAGTGTCATTGTAAGATAGTAAAAAAAAAAAGAAGCTTTTACCATAATGCGATTGTGATTAATGTGAGCCGCTAGTTGTGGCTTATTCTGGCTAGCTCTGGCTAAAAATAGATTTGTGGTCAAGATGTTCGATTTTGAGATCTCTCCAAACACCCTCCTTAAGGTCGCTTATTTTCCTTTACCAGGAGTCCAAAAGTTGAAATTGTTGTTAAAGTATACGAAAATGAGTGAGGAATCAACTATGTTGTTGTTTTCGTTGTAACATGCTAGCGCTAGTAGCTAGCGCGTTCAAGGGAACTAGCTACTTGGTTTAAAAATAACCCAATATTCTTCAACTCAAATTCACAATTGATAAATGCACATAGCAACCAATAAAATCCGACAGTACAGAAGACGCAAGAACGTCCGTGTTTTGAAAGCCATCCTACCTTAGAGCATACGTTTTCAAGTATATATATATACTTAGACTTGGTGGAGGTATGTGATCTCTGACTGCCTTTCAACTCTATTTAAAGCAACTGCTGCTCTCAACTGAGGTGAAATCTACTTTAAGAGTTACCACCTGGTCAATATGCCTCTCATCTAACCTAATAAGGTCACAATAAATCTGTGTCTTTATTCTGTAATATTCTGTTATACAGTGACGCTCAGTCATTAACACAAGTTGCGATGAGATGAAATCAGTGCCACACACATGCTTCTGTCTGTCTGTCTGTACGACAATGACACACTGCATTCCAGCAGGGCAGCGTGGCAGACGCTGCTCACTGCCTGCCTCTCTTTTATTCTTGAATGGTGGGAACGCAGCACTTCCTGTGGGGGAGGTTGGAACATGCACGAAGACAGCGAGGGGGAGGGGCTGAGCGTATTCGTCTCTGCAGTGCCAGAATTCCCACGTGAACTCAGCCCACAAAGGACAATCCTCAGCCTTCTTCAGGCGGCAGTGGCTGATTGGACACCAAGATGTCAGACAGCATTGGGAGCCAATAGAAAAGGGTCTTCGTAGATTAATTACCATGGAGGAATAGAAATGTGTCATCAATAAGAGGAGAAGAATCCCTGAGGACAAACAACACCATCACTGGGATCATGGGAATAAGTGTCAGCTCTGCAGCTTACTTGTGTATTTGACTGCGGTATTTTTTTTCTTTCCTTTTTGGAGCTCACGTAACATGTACACAGACAGTTATCTGAGTTGAGCAAATAGAAGCAAAGGGCCAGCATTTTGTCATAGCTACTTCGACAGAGCTGGCAATCATACGGAAGACTAAAGCCAGTTCACAAAATATATATTCAGGTTTATTTATGAACAATACAAAGAAATAAAAATCCAACTTCAATAAGATAAAGTCATGTAATTTTTATCTTAAACAATACTGTATGATTCATGTGAATCTCACATTATTTCAAAAATAATTAGCTAACAATATTGTTGTTAATGTGAATGCTGGTACAAGCAAGACTTCATCTTATAAAGGACAAATTATACAAATGTATTTTTTAAATGACTTGTATAGAAATATTTATGTCTCTGGAGTGCCTGCCCACACATCAAGTGTGAAATTAATCAACTAATCTTCTGTTATCTGCCTTTTTTTGAACATGCGTCTGCAAGCAAACCGTTCAGAATTTAGTGACGGGAAGAATTTACCGTACATAATACTGGCGCCACACAAGCTTCCCTGCAGGACTACAAAAAAGTAGTAAAGTTATGTCAAAGTGTTCCGGGTACAGACGCTCCCCAACTTACGAACAACGAGTTACGTTCCGAGCGATCGTTCGTAAGGTGAATTTGTTCGTAAGTTGCTTCAGTGCTATATTTTGTATTATAATTTATGTTTAAAGAGAATACGTACAGTACTGTACTACGTATGTTAGAGAGAGAGAGCGAGAGACACACACAGTATGTACATGTACGTAATAAGATAAATAAAATGAAGTTTAACTTACTTTTGGAAGATGTACTCGATGCTTAAGGATTTGATGGAGGAGGAGGAGGAAGAGGAGGATTTTATATCATGAGAGGTTCTTCGTCGTCGCTGGAATGGGCTTCAAAAGTTACTTCCTCCTCCGTAACTTCAATGTAGGAAGAAGTTGAGGGTCGAGGAGAAGAAGATGAGGGTTGATGAGTATCTTCCTTGGAGGATTTACTAGAAACTGGCCGAAAGAAGCGATCTAATGACGATTGCACAGTTTTCTTCTTTTTTCATCATAAATGATGCGGTAGCACTGTATGGCATCCTTCAATTGATTTGCAACCTTTGTGCAACGTTCAATATTTGGGTCTTGCTGCTTGAAGAGTGCGATGGCTTTATCTATGAGCGACAGGCGTTTCTTCTTCTTCCTCCTCCTCGACACGTTGCTGAGCCTCCAATGCTGGGTGAGCTCTCACAGCGCCAAGCGTCGGTATTAGCGGCGGAAAGAAGCACTACAGTACTCGGAAAAAGGTGCGCAATACAAAATCTAACTTACAGCATCTCTTTCCGAACATTTTTTGACATGCGCGCAGACATGTTCGTATGTACCGTTGTTCGTAACTCGAATGTTCGTAAGTAGGGGAGCGTCTGTATTTGGAATTGGTATATGATATTTTTCCAGTGGGTATTGTAACGCGTGGTTGGGTTGGGCAGAGTACAGACATGGATGGGCGCTACTGGATAGCCAAGCACGGAGCAAATATAGGCTGAATGTCCACATGTAGTTGCTTTATTAAAAGACAAAAAAAAGTTCTCGGCGCTATCACGCGTCATGATTAAGTATAGAGTTCGGTACACGACCGCTCAGGTCCATGGCAAAAAAAAAAACTCTGAAAGGCAAAGAGAAAAAGCGATCCACGACAAAACTAAGAGGCGCCACCATGTGGCGCAGTGCCATACTGCGGATTGTTACAGTACGCAGTGCTGGCACAGATTAGCATTTGTTATCAGCCTTAGCTTGTGATAACCGGCACATAAAGTACTCTAGTTGTCATCTAAGTTGTCTATGTAAACACTGCACAGTGCACAGTGTAGTTGCTTCAAGGTGGATACTGGAGAATGTTGTGAACTTCAAATAGGTAATTATTAAAGATTAACACAATGATAATTTATTGTATATTTCGTAAATTAATGATAGAACTCTTCTGTGTTAATGACTGGGAGGTTATACAGTAGTTTTGGAGAGGTAGGTACGGAGTTTGTGGTTCAGGTCACCCAACTGATATGAGTACTAATAAAATTTGATAGGAGAATGTTTCCTGTCACAGGTGGTTAATTATGGTGCAATACACAATGAATTGAAGCAATACACACCGATGTTGAATAGTTTGAGAAACGGAAGAAGTCTAAGACTGACTCATTGTCGGATGGCTGCAGACTGCACAGCTATTTTGACCCTTTGATTGCAAACATAAAAAATGTGCACAAAAGACAAGTCTTGTCTTTGTGATGCTTTTGTTTAAGAATTTTGCCACTGCATAAACTGTTTTTTAACAAGTGATTTGAACAGCTCTTTTTTCAGGGTGGAATATTTATTCAGTATCTTCATCTTCAATAGCTTGTTAACATGAGAATTGGGCGCACAAGTTTGAATTCATTTTGGATTTTGTGTAAAAAACACACACACAAAAATCATACACGCAGGCACAAATACCCCCACTAAGATTTGGTTAAAAGTCACTTTGCACGCTTCATCCTGACCAAATGCTTTTTGTAGCTATCACAAATCCCCTCACATAATCATGGCTGGATATTTGACCACTCTTGGCAGAATTGGTAGAGCTCATTTAACTTGCTTGGCACCTGCATTTTAAGCATGGTCCTCACGTGGGACATTTGGGAAGGCCATTTCATCCATTCCAAATGCAGTTTTATTGTGTTTTGCAGATTATTGTCATGCTGATTTGGGGGGATACGAAGAATTTGGGCTTTTTCATGATTCAATTTGTGCATTGCCATGCAAAACGGCCCCAGAACGTGATGCTATCACAACCAAGCTTGACATTTGCGATAGTCTTCTTGGATTTGAAAGCCTCACCTTGTTTCCTCCAAATATATCTTTGTCTCATCTGGTCCAAAGAGAAGGCAAATAGAGAAATGCAATGGTTTATTTCATTGACTCTTGCTTGAAAGAGCAACTCAACACTATTACATACTTTCTCATTTGTTGGTTTTGATGCGAATACTTTTCCATGTGCTCTCTGTTGATTTTGATGTTTCTGTAAAGCATACCTTGAACCCATTCTATTTTTTAGGTTTCAGGAATTTCTGTATTGTCAAAGAAAATGAGAGATTCAAAAATATGTCTGGCCTATGTACGACTATGAGTAGGGGTGGAAACCTCTGGATATCTCACGATATGATGCAATACAAGGCTCCTGATAACGATTATCTCACGGTATGATGATACCGTGATTTTCGATATATTTGTCAGGTAATAAATCCACGATAATCTAGGATAAAACTACTCAAGACATAAATGGGTGTTTTTGCAATGAGAAAATAGTTTCTTTTTGTAAAATTAACTGAAACAGTGAGTACTTAAGTGTATTTTTTTTAAACAAATACAAATGTCTTCTTAACAGAGACCACTTTCTGTGAACAAATTTGTCTTTCTTAAACACTATTGTCATGCAACACGTGAGTCAGTTTCATAGTGAATTGTTTCATTTTTCAAACTGACAATTTTTGCAAAAGTAAATAAATAAAATTACTTAAATTAGAAATAATGCAATTAAATCAATATTAATATTCCTCAGAAATTGTGTGCTTCAAAACGTTGAACCATAAATTATGTTTTAAAATGTTACGTATGCAAAACTGAGTCAATTGCTGGACAGATAATAAATGTCTTACACAAGCAAAAGTAAGCTCATGAGTCTTCTTCGCCTGAAGACATTTCCCCGCCACTCTTATGAGGCACTCCCCCTAGCGGCATGCCAAGTAATTGCTCAATAAGTAATGAACAATGGAGCCGTTATACTGTAGTACAGTAGCTGTATATTAACTACAAATATCGCAATACTTGACTAGGCGTATCGATAATCTACCGGGAGCTAAAGCTAGAATTTCATTTCCCCCCCCAATTGTATAAGTCTCCTGTCTGCAAAAGCCACATATGTCATATGGCTAATGTTTTTACAGGCTGGGTACTCACTCTCATTAATTATTAAATCAAAACAGAATGATGTGGAGAATCAATGGAATTCCCTCAAGGTGAAGCGTGGTTTATAAAGGCTGTCAGCTCAAGGAATCTGAGGCAAATTTACACAGGAGCTACACACCATAACTATTACTTTCCATTAGGTAGAAAGTCCAAAATGTACACAAACGAAGGTATTTGCAAAAAAATAAGCTTAATTTGTAACACACTCACTTACAAATCACATCTCTACGTTTTTCATTTGGTACAAATAATAGCAACTCAGTCTGAAAGCCCTGGAATTGGGAGATTCCCGAGTCATTAGACCAAAAATCACAATATTGATTGGTTGTTGGGGACATGCTACTCATCTTCTTTAATACTGCCTGGGAAGACCTCCAGCATCAACTATAACCCCCAACCACTCAGCTTGCCACGATCATTACTACAGCGTCTTATTGCTGCTAAATAAAACCTTGTGAGGACAAGCGGTTAAGAAAATGGATGGATGGATGAATGGATGGATCTCTTTCTTTCTTTTCTTTTTTTTTTTTTTTTACAGTTTTTTTAGACTGCCAGCCTGTAACCATGCACCGTTGGCATAATATAAAAAAATACATATTTATATATAAATCAACAATAATAGTGATAATAGTAACATACTTCCTGTGATCATTCTTTCACTTTTAAGCTGACTGCAGACTTTGATAGGCAGTAGTTGCAGTATAAATTGCTTTATACAAAAAACAAAACAAAAAAAAAGAAGTGGAATTGCCAAACTACCATTCCAGCTTTGCTTAACCAAATAAAAGAGGATGTAGTGAGGGAGATGAAAGACATCTCATTTTATTCTGCCACTACAGGTAGTATGTAAATGTATGTGTTATGGTAATACTTGTTGAAGTGCAATTTATTTTTAACAGAGCCTGATACATTTGTATTTGTTTATTTGTTCTTTGGTTTAACTTAAGATGTTTTATTGTTATTTCAATGCAGATGTTCAATATTCTTGAGAACTGAAAGACAACACTGGCCAACAATTTAATTTCTTCTTCTTCTTTTTTTGTGCCAAAGATATTTAAATGGTTTCTGGGTAATTTTGGCCTGCTGAGTCCGAAAATGGCACATGTTTCTTTGAATTGGTTTTTGAGATAATGTAGTGTTATTTTTGACTTATAATTGATTGATAATTTAAGTGCTAAAATGCTAAAGGATAATCTATGGTAAATATTAATAGTGCGATTATTCTGCATTATTTCTTGATTAATGCGATCATTTTTTGTGATTAATTAATCAGTTAACGCTTTAACTTTGACAGAACTATATATATATATACATCCTGTGTGTACATATAAGGAAAAGAAGGCAGCAGGTCCAGGTGGAATCAACTCTAGGCTCCTCAACTCCTCAGTTCATGTACCGGTACACCTCCGAGCCGACCACTGTAACCTACAGAAGTTCTCTCCTGACTGCCATCGTCAGCCTCATCAAAGGGTGATATTTGACAGTGTGTAAGGAGTAGTAACTATGTAGTGACTCTTTGTGGGCTGCTGTCAATGGAACCACCTCCCTCCACAGGGGCAGCAAAACTCTCTCGATGTGGGTGAACATCCAGGGAAAGGACTCTTCAACAATAAACTAGACTGGACCACAAACACTCAGGAACTGTTCAAGTGCAGATAACAGGCCAAAACAGACTGAGAGGGCCCTCCTACATTCTATGACTCAATAGTGCTATCAGTCAATTTTCCGGCTGCTGACAGGAGGAAACTGGAAAGCCGGTTCTGTCCTGGGTTGTTTCATGGACAAATCGCAGCTCGTGAGGACATCAACTTCCGCTCAATGCAGGACACCATAACATCAATCATCAGTTTATTCAGTGACAGACTCCTTCCCTCAAAATGTGTAACGGACAAGTACTGCAGCCGCCTGTTTCCTGCTGCTGCCCAACTGCTCTAAATAGCCCATACTCAACTTTTCATATATTATTTATTCTTTTACTCATATCCAGGTATGTATAGTTATATAGTCACATAAAATTTGGTGTCTTGATTTTAGTTTAAACATTTCCAAGACTTATAGTTGTATAAAGAATATTTGTCTTATTCCTTCAGTTGGTCATAAACACACACCCATGAACCTACTGTAATAAGCTGCTTGCTAAAATTCTCGCTACTCAAATGAAGTTGCACAAAGGCTGGTAATGCCTTTTATGTTGAATATTTTTTATACAAGCTAAGTTGCTAATTTTTCTAGACAAGAAAATAGTTTGCACGAATGCGTAAAAAATATTAAGACAAATACAATGGTCTCTTTGCACAAATCCACTACTTTCTGAACTCAAAACCACTCCTTCATTTTTTGTCTTTCATGATTGGACAAACTGATTAATCCAGGTGTGTCTGGCCATTGTCGTGGTGGTTATTGAGGTCATGCACACCTGGATTAATCAATTTGTCCAATCGTGAAAGACAGGAAATGAAGCAGTGGTACTGAGTTCAGGAAGTAGTCGATTTGTTCAAAGAGCCCATTCTTTGAAAAACACTACAATTGTGTTAAGTTTCTTTTGGATGAAGCAAAATTTATTACAATTGTTATTTTAAAATGTAAAAAATGTGCAAAACGCAAATGTATACATTTAAACAAGTCTAACAACCCAAAATTAGTATTAATAATCTTTCTTTTTTTTTTTGACGATTATGCTGATTTTGTAATTGTGGAGTGTAATAATTGAAATTGTAATTGAATTTCGATTAATTGTACAGCCCTATTAGGTACGCCTCTAGGAATCAGCAGGGATGAAATGGAACCCAATTATTTATTTGGAAACAATAATAGTAAGTTTCTCGTAATTTTGCTAAGATATACTGCATATACCCCGAAACGCTGCTAATCAGAACGATCAATATCTGACCAAGGGGCCTCAGACAGGATGTCTCAGGTGATGCGTCGAGAGAAGACACACAGGCCAATACCTTACAGGCCCATAGGCATTTTAACTAATCATGGGGGCTGGTGAAGAAGAGATTGTGCATTTTCTCTTTCAAGCACTTTACCTAAATAATGGGGGGGGGGGGGACCCTGATTAAAGTTTAATTCGTATGCTGGTTGCCGCTGGCCAGGAAATGCAATACCTGCCCTAGATTCTGCACCATTGGGAAGTCAATACCCCACTGCTTTGCAGTATTCTTTTTGTGCAAAGCACAGAATCTAAAATTAATGACAGTTTCAAAATGGGAGACTAATGGTTTTCTGCATGGGAAATTAACACCTGGTCCTTTCACAATTAGTAGTAATGTTAACTTGTTAACAGTTTTGTGCAGTGTTTGTATTTTTGCTGCAAGATTTAAATGATAAACATTGCTTACTTTTAGACTCTTTGGTATAGAATGATATTGTAAGAGCATTATAATAAAGCCCCCTCAATCCCTGGATTGTATTCAGGTCACATTGCATTCACTTCTTTCAGTGTGGAATAAATAAGTTTCCCATGGTCAGCTTGTCAACAAAGGCCGTGAATGGAGGAATGAACATTCAACACCATAATTTGTTAGCGTAAACACTAACAAATTATTTGATGGCTTACAGACTAGTATGGCCTCATTATTCACGTTAGCATGCCTGACTACAACACGTGTACATGCATTAGTGCAGATGAGAAACTTTAGCCATGAACACAGCACACTGTACAACCTGCCCTTGAGGGCCAACATGGTGGCTGAAACAGCAAAACAGGCAAAGACACTGCTGGGTGTGATTAGCACCCAGTGCAGTACTAACAGCCAAACAGAAGCAGAGTTCGAGCACAGCTTGGCGTCATGGGAGCGAGTATATGAAATGAGACAAGAGGAAGAACGTAATGAAAGGACGGACAGACAGGCATCACATTATAAGCCTCGGATCTGCCCGTACCTGTGTAGAGGTTGATCCTGAATGCAGTCAGCACGGCAGGACCATCTTAAGGGAGCAGATATAAGCATTAGAAAGTGCTCTCATGCTGTCAATAGCAAGTAAACAAGGCCGATTTTAAAATGCTGGTGGACATCAGTACCAGCCGTCTCACTTGTAATAGTGCCTCAAGTAAGCTTGGATAAATTCAAAGTTAAAAAAAAAAACAGTCAGAATGTTCAGCAAAAGGTTTTATCCCCTATTGAATCACATAACGACTCCGATAGAGAACCTAAAAACTTCATGTTGAAAATGAGATGGCCCAAGACTAAACTTAATACTCACTTGTAATAGTGTCTCAAGTAAGCTTCGATAAATTCAAAGAAGAAATACAGCCAGAATATTCAGCAAAAGGTTTTATCCCCTATTGAATCACATTACGACTGATAGAGAACCTAAAAACTTCATGTTGAAAATGAGATGGCCCAAGACTAAACTTAATACAGTACAGTAAATCTCTGGCTGGGGCACTTCCATTAAATTAATTAAATGTACAAGCGATGGTTTAAATGACATTTTAATATTCCTAACTGTTTTCACCTATCATGTCAAAAAATGATGGTTCCCAGCTTTTGTGTGACTTGTTCATTTGGTTACACTTGAGAGGTTCGACTGTAGTTTGCCATGTTTTAGGCAGGCTGCGTGGGAGAGTGTGTCATTACAAGCGTAAGCACCAACAACAGCTCGTATGTAGCTCCTTTACAACTGCTGCAGTTTTGTGTACTCAGAAAGGAATCATTTCATTTTTAAATTTAGACAGGAGTTTCACACTTGAATAACTACAGCTTGGTATTGTGTAATAACAAAACAGGGGAAGTAATACTGATTCGGAGCAGATTTAACTTCCTCTAAGTCAGAGGTAATGATGACAAATGTGCAAGACATTCAAGTGTTACATTATAGCACATGTGTGATGTTAGTAAGGTTAGTATGGACATTTAAATGGATCTGTCTTAACCGAGTAAAAACGGGCAATGAATGATCCAAACGTTCAAGTGTAAAATCTAAATATTTTATATTAAAAACTCTTTTGAGAAATAGCAATTAAAAGATTTGTTTTCATTGTAACATTTCAATGAAGCATTTAAAGAAACTTAAAACACGCAATTTCAACGTATAACTAAATAACAAAAGTCTAACTTACAAAGCATTTTCATTAGAAATAAAGTTGTTTTTTTAAGAGTCAGAGGTTTCGTTGACAAGTGCGTAAATTCCAAATCCAAAAAGTCATGTTCAAAAATGAGAAGACAGTCTTATCTTTGTGAGACACAACTTACAAGAATTGAAACATCGATAGTGGTTGAAGATGTGATCTGTGTGAGCTCTACAGCTGTTTCCAAGGAACTCTGGCAAATGCTGATTAGTTGCCATTATAATCACTTTAGGAAGTCTTCACCCAACAATGCTCCTATTTGTCGTAGGTAACCGAGTTAGCCTTTAAATATTATTTGGTGGTTTAGTATTTGTTTGTTTTCTCAGTTTAATGCACTGATGCTTGTTATTTCTAAAATGAATATTTTGATCATAACACAAAACAATACTTCGGTGCAGCATTTGGGACTGAGAAGAAAGCGACGGCTTTTTATATGTTATTTAGTATCGTGCCTCCATCACAGGGGTAATATAATTACAGGGTCAGTTTCCATGGCAACTCTTTGGCTCTGTTTCAACTCCAACTGGGGGATGACTTCATCTGGATGCAGATAGGAGAGTGAGATCAGCTTTGAAGGAAGCGCACACGCTAATAAAAAAAGAAAACAATAATAGCTATGAAGATCCATTGAAGAGCTAAGGTATGTCATAAGAGCAGATAATGTATCAGGATCAAAGTTGATATGCTGAGTGTTTCATTGAAGAGGTTGTTTGGGCCTACAGTGCAGACTCACCCATCAGAGCAATATAAGCAAATGACACAAACATTTACATTTTTCACGCATGCATACGAGACATATATTTACTTTGCTTTTCCATTTGTATACTATAACATATTTTATACTTTATTCTACATTTTAAAGCTTCACTTGGGAAATTTTCGACCTTCAAAAAATATTTTCATAAATCATCTGATGAAACATCGACCTACAGAATGATACCTTTTGTCATGGCCTGAGGGGGTCTGTATCGCTTTTAATGGCACTAGGGAACTTTGAGGGTGACAGGAACCCTGCCACTAGGGATGCACAGTTAACCGATACTAATTTGGTATCGGGGTACTGCGTCATTTAAAACTATACTATACTGCGTTTTGTATGGTACCGGTACTTGCAGCGCCGCCACTCGAATAGTGACCTTACCGAGACTCGTAACTAGTCGGAGGAGTTAGCATATAGCAAACAAGTAACAGCGTATCGTTCCAGCGTGGGTCGCTTCTTCGCCCGGGAGAGTGTGTGCGTGCGTACGTGTTTGAGTGAGGGGGGGGGGGGGGGGACGAAACAAGTAGCAGCGTGGTCTGATCCACGCGTGCGCAGCAAGAAAAGAAGGAGCCCATGAAGCAGGAATTAGCATATTGCAAATAAAAGTGTATTTGACTCACACGTGCGGAGGCAGACAAAAAGAAGCAGACCACGAAACGAATGATGGCTGAAGAAAATGCGCAAAGCGAAGCATAACGCAGATGCACCGGTCTGTAGACGATGTTATAAAACCTGCCAGACGAAAGGCGGAAACACCTCCAACCTCACAAAACATTTAAAAGACAAGCACCCTGACCTGCATAAGGAGCTCAAAAATCGACAGGTAGGCCTTCAGTACGTTCTGGTTGATAACCTGCTACTTTTCGCTCTTACGCACTGTAGTTAATAGTTATGATTGACGTAATTTACAACTGGCTGCATGGGAAGCCTAACGGCAATGCTTAAAGGAGCGGCTACTACGAGTTGTCCTTTCATAAAATCTCACGGGACACACCACCCAAAAACACTACGAAACTTTGTTTGGTGATTAGCTCACTAGTAGAGCAACGTAAGTGACCTGATTAATACATTTAAGTTAGTCTTCAATGCAGGTGGAGCCCATTTAAGCACATTTAAGGTTTTACTGTACTACTGTACATTAGTCTGTCAGTCACGTATACTGTAAAAATACATGTTTGGACAGCTGTGAACAAGGTACCATAGTCAATAGAAGAGCCAGAGGAAAGTGAGGACAGACTTCTTCCTCTCCTTTCACATGTGGCTGAATGGCTGCCCTGATAAGCGTCTCAACAAAGCCCCTGCACAAGTGCAGTCTATCAACCCACCGCAGACATCGCTTTATTAAACACTCGTCAATAAATGCAATTCAATGTTGTTGGAACAAGTTCAGTTATTGTTGAGGGTCTTCTGCCCAGATTTAGTTATAACTGTTTTGATTTAGTTATAACTGTTTTAGTTTAGTCATAACTGTTTAGATTTAGTCATAACTGTTTTAATTTCCTCAGTAGAGCTTGGTGAGTGTTTGAATGAGGTCTGGGGGGCTCATCTATTTCCACAACAATGGCACATTTGTCTGTGGTTGAAGTCAATGTGTATTGAATGATGTCTGTCTTAGCTGAGGGCTGGGGGCTGTTTCCTGAGGATTTGGGGGTTTTATGGGATACTGCCTTTCAAGATAGTATAAGAATGCTGTGAGTCCGCTGTAACTACACACTTGCGAGGGGACTGCAGCCATTTGTCTGTAAACTTGCTTGTGTCCGGAATATTCTGTAGAAATAAAAGCTTCAAAGTGACTGTTCACCGATCTCCAGCCTGCATTCGGATAACCAACATTCTCACTACCCGAAAGAAAACGAACACGCGGAGGAAAAGATTATTTTCTCTAACAATATTTATTGCAGTTCAATCAGCAACTTTTGCATGTGCCTGACTGCTATTTGTTCCCACTGCTAGTCCAGATAGTACAGTAGTTAACAACATGAAGCAAATCCAATCATGAGGTCAAACCATAAGCACTAAAAATAACGCTTCAGTCTTGAATGAAATCACAAGATTAAAGCATGGGATTGATTTGGAAGGCTGAAAAATAGTTCCAACCTCTCTGATTTGTGACAAACTATGTATAAAACTTAACATAACATGGTTTATTTTTAGTGCTGTTAAAGTTAAAGCGTTAACAAATTAATTAATCACAAAAAATTATTGCATCAATCATGAATTAAAGCAGATGAATCGCATTAGTGGATAAAAAAAATGTTGAAGACGTCCTCATAACATTAAATGTTGAAAGATGCTCTTTAAATTTGGCGGGCAAAAAATATGATAAAAAGCCTTTTTAATTAAGCGATTAATCAAAATTTTAAGATGTGATTAATCTGTTTAAAAAATGTAATGACGGCTCTATTTATTACATAACAAGCAAGATTCATTTAACAATATTGTGGCTGCTATTTATTTTGTAACACAATCTACCATGCATCAGTCAATGATAAAAGATGAAGTTGTCTTAATGGGGATTTGAGGACAGTTACATAATTGAGACATGGATCATTTTAAAAGAGGAGCCGATCAGCAAATAATTGCCACCCCAGAGCTACAAGTTACTCAAGTTTATTAATAGGTTTCTTCTTTAGCCACAAAATATTTTTAATTGTCCACATTCATTATACCAGTGTTTCTCAACCACTGTGCCGCGGCACACTAGTGTGTCATGAGATACTGTCTGGTGTGCCGTGGGAAATTGTCCAATTCCACCTTTTTGGTAACAACCAGTGTTGGGAATAACAGCGGTTTAACTAACTGTTCTTTTTTCATAAACTGACTTATCTAACTAATTATTCTACCCATATTTGAAACGCCGTTATCGTTATTGTATGTGAAATGCGTTGCATTACAATTCATTAATTAGTTTCAAGGTTTGAAGTAAGCTTACAAGGCGTGCGATGACTGGCTCTGAAAATGTCATTTGCGCACAGTTAGGGGCACTGTTATTGTTGGACCTCGTCACAATAAAAGTGTTTTGACATCTGAACTGTGTAGTGACTTTTATTTTGGAAGTGCTGCGGAAAGTGTGACATGACATGACGGATGAGTCTTCCTTCCTTAGCATTTTAGCAAAGAGTCCTCTTCCCTCCCTTCATTTGCAGGTTTGACAACTTTGACAAGAGTTACATTAATCAAAATAAAAGTAGATATTTGCCAAAAAAATGTCTGCCATGAGGAGCGATTTGTTGACAATTCTGTTCCACCAAGAACCATTAACATCGCGACTCCACAAGCACCATAACAGCGATAATGAAAACATACTGACCGGCAAGTCTTAGCGACAAACTCGCCTATAACGCCTAGTGTAATTCTCGCATAGCATATACGCTTATTGGTACTTAGGGGTTGTAAAAAATGTTTGTCTAATAATTGTACACATTTATATACAGTTGACACCCACTTTCCATGGGGGCTGAGTGTGACGGGGCCGGCCTACAAATAGCGATATCCCCGTATAATTGACACCCACTGAAATACATTGGGACTTTTTTTTTCAAACCCACCTAATTCTTCCCCCCCCCAAAAAAAGAGGTGATTAACAGTCAATATATGTTGTACATGAACAATTAGGGAAACGGGATTTTTGTTTTTTTAAACACTGAAAAAAATGAAGAAGAAAAAAACTGCAAATATGTGAGTCAACGGGTGCCAAACCTCGTGTATTCCGGGGTCAATTCTACGATATTATAATGTGGTGGTTTTGAAATAATTTGGTATGTAACGATATCCACACGTCACAATATGATAAATTTCACAATATCGTCGGGACGGGAGGTTTCACAAAAGCTGAATAAAAACTTCCAATATCGTAAAAATAAATAAATTCATAAATAAATAAAATCTCAAATTGGGGGAAAAAACTATTATTGTCTTATTGTACATAAACAAAGAAATATGTCATGTATGTGCGGCCCTTTTTCGTTTAGGCCGTCAATGTATTTGATGCCGTGGACAATCTGTATGATTATTGTGACGCCTGGTAGCGCCGAGAAGCCCACTTTCATACGTGTTTTTGGCATGCCGAATTTCAAGGGTTACTTCCTTGTTCATCCTTCAACCCTCACATAGTTTGAAGAAGAAGAACAAAAACATGATGGATTCAAGGCCAGTGGCTGCTGCGGTCATTCATGGAGGGGAATGTCATTTTTCTCTGGGCATATCATTAATGTGTGTATTTACTCCAATTTTTGTCTTCGTAAGGAAGACTAACAAATGGCTTCACCAAAATTCGGTCAACAAAATTCAAATTAGCTGCCATGATATGCTGCTTGTTAGCAGGTGGAGCTTCTTAGGAGTGTACACTACTGTGTGACCGAGGCGGCTAGCTCATTGCGGAAAGAAGCCACAGAGTGACACGAGAGTCGCTAAAGACAACGTTAGTCGTTTTGAACTAAGTCTGTGGGTATCGCTTAAGTCTCTGGTCAGTTCAGAACAACGGAATGAAAAACTTAGAAATGACGCGATGGAGTTTTACGTGCCTACTTGGAGGCCATGTTGGGGAGGCCAACTTTCCTATCAAACGCAATGCAGTGACACTGAAATTAACTCAGAAGTTGCTTAATTTTCATGGGGTTTACTGTTTTGTCAATGACAAATCATGTGCTATCAATTCAAACATTTGAAAAAAGGCTGGTATGAAATGTGCTGACCACTTTGACCCTCCTGGCTTGATGGTGTATGCAGATCAAAAGGGTAATGTCGTATCTACCTCTTCATATGGGTGGGCTCGAGTATTGACAGCCTTTTCTTTGCACAAAAAAGTACACGCCTGAACGAGAAATCACAATGCATTAAATTACTTATGTAGATAATATCTCCCTTTTTAGGTGTACCCCAAAAAATTGGGGGAAAATCAGCTTTTGAAGGGACGCCGTATAATACAGTATTTAAGTAGGGGTGGGGGAAATCTCCCATTCTTAGATGCATCGCGATTCAGACATGGACGAGTCTAAATCGAAACACAAACGTCTACATTCTGATTATTAAAATATGTTAGTAAAAGTATACAGAAGGTTCAAAATATTGCGTGACTCAAAATCGCTGTACCGTCATCTCCTGGACATTTTGGGAAGCACACACGTCACACGCAGCGTTTAGACGAAAACAAACATGGATGATGCCAACCTCACCATGAGATCCAAAAAGCTGCTTTTAATTTAAAAGCACGTTCATGTGACGGCAACAAGATCAGTCCACATTCAGTGTGATGGCAGAGAAAAAACCTTATCAATCATGTAAGTAGCATGTATAGGAGCATTTTGTGTGACTTGCACTAGTCTGTGACTTGTCAAGAAAGCTACAAACATTAAATAAAGAGAAAGAAGAAAGGCTAACTTCAAAATAAAGCTCAAGAAAGAATACGTTGATGCCATGCAATAGCCTTAGACGTTTTTATTTTGAAGTTGGCCTGCATGGTGGCGTGACTGGCTGACGGCAAGTTTGACTTGCCTTCTACACATTTCGGCTTGCCTTATTGTAGTTTTTACATTCTAGCATCAACACGTCGCCATCCCAAAAACATATCAATTGATAATTTAGGGCGCTGAGAAACCTCTAGTTTATTACGCCGTCATTGTGTGATTGGTCTCCGGTGTAAGCGGCTTGTCGCTAGCTGCTAGCAGTGAGTGCACAGCGGTCTGCTTTTTAAGTACCAGTAGTCCGACAACTGTGGCTTTGTTATCTTTCTTTGCCTCTTTTTCAATGATGTGAACATTGTCATTAATTCTCCATGTAGAAGGAGTATGTGCCCTAAATTGCAATTTGAGGTATTTTTATTTCTCTAAAAAAAAGGAAAGAAAGAAAGAAAAGATAATTAGAATCATTTTCATCCTCATTTTCTTTATAAAACATTTTTTTTTCCTTTAAATATATATATTTTTTTTAACATTCTTAAAATGTCAAATATGGCTTGTGTTCTTAGATTCTAAATGGACATATTTGACAATTTGAGTTGAATCTAATGGGAACAAGTGTTTTATAAAATAAAAAGACAAAATTCTATTTATCTTTTTTTTGCTTATCCCAAAAGTGATCTGATCCGTGATTCAAATCCGTGATCTGACCGAACCGTGAGGCTTTTTTTTTTTAATCCATTGCACCAAGTGATCAATACTTAGTGAGATGAATAGAAATGAGTAGTGTGAAAAAACTGCATTAATATGCATGAATTCAAAATGGATCAATAATCGTTTCATAATCGAATCGTAGCCCTTGAATCGTAATCGTAATCGAATCGTGAGGTGTTCAAAGATTCCTACCCCTATTTTCAAGTGTGTGTTATTCTTGAGAAATTATGATGTTAAGAGATCATGGGTGTACGATTCTCGAATTATGCAGCTTTTTCCTGCACGTGCCTCTCTCTCCCACATCCTTGTCTGTCCAGGGCTGGACTGGCCATCTGGCATACAGGACAGATGCCTGGTGGGCCGGCCTCTTTTGGGCCAGATGCAGTGCTTTTTAACTGACATTTTCCTACATTTGACCCCAAAGACTGGCCCACAATTTAGATGGACCAGTCCGTTAATCTGTTTTTGAATGTAGATAGCAAACTGAAACATCATCAATAAACATCAGTGGCAGAACTACATGTCAGGCAAGAGTCGGGCCGGGCCGGCGGGCCTAAGTCAAAATGCCAGGGCCAATTTAAAAAAAAATAAATTGTGCCAGTCCTGCCCTGCTTCTTATAAAAAAAACTTGAATTTTTTAAAGTTATATACAATAATTCTCCAATACTGCTTGCCCTGCGATTGGCAGGCAACCAGTTCAGGGTGTACCCCGCCTACTGCCCGAAGCCAGCTGGGATAGGCTCCAGTGCCCCCCGCGACCTTTGTGAGGACAAGCGGTTAAGAAAACGGATGGATGGATGGACAATACCGCTCTTCAGTGGTTATATCAGTCCATTGAAAATAGAGAGTAGGGCAAATGAGTTATTATTTGTGAATGCTTGGGAGGTAATCCTATTTTAGCAGTAGGAAGAGACATAATAAAGATAGTGAAACTTTTAGGGCAAACATAATGGTAAAACAATTCATTTTCATCAAGCCAACATCTGAAAGCATGTACTGCTGGGAAAAATGCCCCAAATGGACTCTGGTGAATATTGTTTCACACCACTGAGAGTGTTGTTTTGTTTTAATGAAGACATATTGATGAGTGGCCGTCACTGAAGAAGAAATCCCATTAAATATGGATGGCAAAAATAACTTTTTTTCCTCTAGTTTGAAGTACATTCATTCTCTTATCCAATGATCAATCTAAATATATCTAAAACACGGTTTTTGTCATGGAAACACCTTCCAGGATAACCCCAGTTTGTTTGGAAATGACACACATTGAGCCAGCAATAAAAAATAGAAACAGAGAACCAGTATAAGTTCTATAGTCCAATACATTTCCCGACTACAGTATTTGCATAATGTCATCAATAGCAGTGTCTGCTCAAAGAAAGCGCAAAGTACACGTGGACACGTTTACACTGAAATGACTACAAAGTAATTGGAAGTTGTTGTTTATTAGACTACTGTTTTCTGAAAATGCTCACGTTCTAAAGTTGGCTTATGTATCTGCCTACGGTTGACTTGTTTAGTGAATAACGACATTTCTTGACATAAATCAATGAGGGTCAAAAAGAAAAGAAGCGATATGGATGCACAAACAAATGGGCCTACCTCCAGTATGGACGTTTGCGGTGCCCTGCAGCTCGATCAAAGTTTCATCCCTCGCCTTGCCCGTTATTCTCCTCATTGCGACCAACCGTGTGTGCAGTCAGAGCGGCTGTGACAGATCCGGCACGGACCGGCGATGCCACTGTGGCACTGGCGACTCGACCAAGCCTCCACCATGTACGCACACCGTCAATAAAAGAACGGGGGACGCATCTCTAGCACGTTTTATAAGAAGCCCGATGTAAGTGATCCCTGCTTGCTTCCAGACGCTGCCCGAGTAATGAAGGTACTCATAAAAGGGGAGTGGCCAAGGGGCTTTTCATCGGCTCAATGTACCTCTGCATGAACGTGTGTGATAAATACACAGTGAATGTGAGTGTAAAACAACGAGCAGGCAAGAAATGGGGACTCTAAATCTAAAGCGGCAGTGGCACCGCATAAATAAAGCAAAATCTCCGAAGAAAATGGGGCCACGAGGTGCTGACTGAAGAACGTTAATTTGTATACAACAACGATACCTTGTGGCGCACACTGGTAGTGCATCATATTTTCTGGTTTTAACTCCACTCACCATCCACACTTTTATGTACCCTTAATTAGTTGTGCAAAACAAATCTTGCAAAGTGTTATCTTTAACTAGTTGAAGCACTATGCTATAGTGGCCAGCACATTTCACATATGAAGTAGTTTCGACTCGAAGCTTCTTCTATAATCACAACACAAGTTGGGAGTCTCCCTATTTGTGCCTCAGTGGGTGTCAAAGGTATAAATTATGGAGACATGCTATTACATAAAATATCTATCTATCCATTTTCTAGTTTGACACTACCCCGAGTTTTTCAGCTGTGGAGTCTTAATTAACCTTGTCAAGAAACATTGGGGGTTCACAAAGACCTTGTAGCAAGATCAGAGGCAAGAATCGAACCCAAAACATCTGAAGTTTGTCTTTATTTCTCACTAACATTATGTAGAATAAAAGTGCCAATAGAGAAGATTTTGTCCACCATTTGTTTCCACTTAAAAACTGAAGGAAACTCTGCAGGAAGAGGTTTAAGAGATAACAACGCCACAATGCTGTCAAGTGGTGATGCATGAAAACAGTATACACTGTAGAGTACATAGAAATCCATTAAAAGTGAAAAGGATTTAGGATCAGTGACAGTCATTGTTGTTAACACATGCTCTAAACAAATTGTTTTGGCTTTCCAAGTATTTTCACTGTAAATTCCTCAGATCAAATGTCAACCATGTTCTGTTTAGATAAGTTTTAGAGTCAAGTTTGCCAAGGACTCATAAAAATTTGATTGAATTATTCAATGAAGTAGCATAACATGAACCAAAGGAAACTTAATTATTACAAGTATTTGGAAAATAATCAATACAAAAGAAAAGAGCAAAATTGGGGCAAATGTTCATTTAATTCAATACTTAAGCTCAACTCCAATGTATGTGGGCTATACTTCTCATGATAAGTAATATTCAGCTTTGAGGTGAAATTTTAGGATGCCCAAGGCAAACAACATTAAATAGGCTTCATGTGAAATTGTAGGTAAATCAAAATTCCAACATATTCAAACTGATATTGATTTTATAACTAACTAAAAAGATCCACAAATATTTTCTTTTTAATTATTAACACCTTAACTGTTTTGTCAAATGTGAGCGACTGCTCTTGCTGTTGATGTGGTGTTGTTGAAGACCAACACAGCATGCCATACATAAGGTTAGGTGTGAGACTGTGATGTATCAGTGTTGATATCTCTACTGGTAAGTGAATAACAGTTGGGCCTAGTAAAAGTGCTGCACAGCAACTCTACATTGTGTACTACTGGAGACCTAAAGGGAAAAAAATAGTACATAAATACAAATGACTGAGAAAATGGGAACCAATTGAAATCCTGAACTACTAACTTCTCAATAAAGAAATATTTGATGTCATGACTTTTTTAATGCACATTTTTAATTTTATATATGGAATTGCACTGTAAGTATATACAGTACTGTATGTTTAAATGTACTACAGCAGTAAAATTGTATAGTGTATAAATGAGTGTTCTTTTAGTAAACTTAAAGTAGAAACCTTTCAACTAATCTGTGGACTAGAAGTATATGATTCATATACTATAGTACATAAATGACTCTTAAAATAACAATCACAACTAAGTACAGTATTACAGTAGGTCGACAACAGGAATGGGCAAATGGTAGCCCGCGATGAAAATCGGAATGACCTTTTGATCTCCCCATCCCAAACCATTTTTAAAAATGAGTTAATTATGTTTTGCAAACCGCCAAAAATCTTTAAAAACAACAACAAAAACGGTAATAAACATTAATATGTTTTTCCCACGAAAAACAACATTGGAAAAATCGGGGAAAACATAAAATATGAAAAAATATTGTAGATTTTTTTTGCGAATATGCAAATTTGAGGGTGCCTTATAACTACGAAATAGCTATGCATAATATTACCATTTACCACTAGCAGGAAGACATAGCTTAGTTGCGTTCACATGTGTCTATGCGCCTACTCTACAACAGCCTAATAATTTTGGAATGATATGCAGGACAAACATAGTACTGTACTTCAATAATATAAAAAAAATTAATTAGTTTATTTTTATGGGGAAAAATGTACACAATGTCTTCTTGCACTTAATGTTGGTTTATTGTTTAGCAAATGTGTGCCTTGAATGAATGGCAATTATTAACTAAATGAGCCATTTGCACTGGAAAAATAAAACATTATGTGGTTATTTTGTGTGTGCTTCAAATCCTTTGTTGTTGCAATAGGATCTAGTGGATCTTTTATTCATGTATTAAAAAAATATTATATATATATATAATACATTTTACATACATTTTAAATATGGACAAAATGTGTGCATAAGTACAAAATACGTTCACTATATATATACTGTATATATATATATATGTACATATTTTGTCCATATTTAAAATAGCAATATTTTCATACATCTGCTTAGGAAGTGCGTGGTCCCCTCCAGTATTTAAGTGGCCCATCCCTGGCCTATATATAGTATTAGCTTTTTTAAAGGCACTACTGTACACTATTTGTGTATTGTGCTGGCCGCTAGAGGGCGATACAGTACTGTTTCGCCGGCGCTGCTTTGTTCCCAGCCAGTGGAAGGTTCCTTGTTTATCTGAGGTTCACTCACGCTGAACCATTTAGCTTTAAACAAAACCCACCCATGTCTATAGTTAATATTTTCCCTTTTATTACCTTTTAAAATTCTTTGAGTCCCCACTTGTTCTTGTACTAAGAGTCGTCTTGCGCTGTCTTTATTTTGCTGAATTGTGTGTGTGATGATTGATAATTAGAATATTTTATAATTTACAAGATAATAATGATGGGTGAGTGTCAGTTGAATAGCTAAATTATCGCGCCGATATTATTTCAAGATACTGAAGTGATCGTATATATTTATATACATATTTTAATATAATACTACCATGTGTGAATTGCACACAATAACGGTCATTATTTGTTGCCATTTACAAACCGTTTGTAAATGAACTCGACTCTTTTGTTCCATGAGAACACGTGCAGAGAGAGAGAGAGAGAGAGAGAGAGAGAGAGAGAGAGAGAGAGAGAGAGAGAGAGAGAGAGAGAGAGAGAGAGAGAGAGAGAGAGAGAGAGCATGCTCGCTTCCAGTGGAGTGAATGAAGAAGAGAAGGAGGAGAGGGATGCTGACAGATTACTGATAGATGGTTGGAATGGTGAAAGCTTGTTCGACCACAGCGTGCCACCAAACAGTAGCCCCGTAGGTCGGAATATGTAGCCGAATATTTCCTAACCTCTTCGATTAACTTGGAGTTGTGCAAATACCGGATTAATTGAGCGTCGTTTTAAATGGCATCCAAGAGGCGCTGCCACCTTGTTCCATGCTTTTTGGGTATCCTGCTAAATGCTTGCATGGGTAAGTGGCATCATTCTCTCCATCATTGCGGTGTGCGGGTTGCTTGGATGAGGTCTACCTACTTGTAAAATCTCCTCCGCGGATTAATTGATGCATGCATGAAAACCGAGTGTGATGGGGAACTTGGACTTTAGCCGCAGACAGTCTGTGCTTTGGCTTTTTGTTTTGATGGCACTTTGTAGACAAGTGGAGGGGCTTTGTGTCGATTATAGCGGCAATTTCTGTATATGCAAACAGCGCCTTGCAATGTAGCAGAAGTTCAATTTATGTCATTTGTGCAGAGACCCAAGCTTCTGCTGGTTGCTCGTGCGTTGTTGCACTTCAACCACGTGCATTGTAGCAAAGTTTGTTTTGATGTGAGAACGATGCACGCAGCGCAGAGTTAAGCGGAACATACTTGTACGTGCACTTTCCCAGATTTCCACAATGCAATTTTTTATTGCTGTAAAAACTGTTTCCAAATC
The DNA here is from genome assembly GCF_051991255.1 of Vanacampus margaritifer. Taxonomy (NCBI): domain Eukaryota; kingdom Metazoa; phylum Chordata; class Actinopteri; order Syngnathiformes; family Syngnathidae; genus Vanacampus; species Vanacampus margaritifer. The sequence continues at coordinate 7,744,696 of NC_135435.1, forward strand.
GAATAATTTCGACACTTACTGGCAATATTGCAAACTGCGCTTTCAAAAGAAAACCAGACTCATTACATTATGTAATGATCATGAAAAGAAAGTCAATGAGTCATTATTGTTCTGGTCCGTATGGCAATGAAGGGTGGTGAGGTTCAATTATTGCTATTTTATTTCAGCTTCAAACATCACTTTCTACATATTTGTATATATTATGTCAATATCATAGATGGAGATTCGTTCAATGTCATGGGGTGTTTATGAAAGGGATTTCTTTACTGGTCAGTATGTGGGCACGCTCTTTGAATAGATTAAACACACTAGTTGTATCCTGCTGGGGAGATTATTTGGACATATTAAATGTCAAGATTGTCTCGCTCCTCCTTATCAAATTCTCTTTTATGTGCCTTTTGTTCACTGTGACAGACAGTTTCTGTCTATGTGAGGGTCCCCGAAATCAAAGGCACTGGGGGATTGTGAATATTTGTCACACAGCGACCCACAAAAGCTTGGCTGGAATCACAAGTTCATAAAATGCTTTGTCAGGGAATTGAGGAAACATCAGTCACAGTTCAGTTTTTGTTGTATTCAAATGAAGGCAATAAGTTAAAGAAATAAAGCTCTTCAACACGCTTCTCTGTTTTTGAGATGAGATTCTGTTATGATGAATGCACGTTTGAGGATGTTTCAATAAAGTTGAGAAGAAGCAATAAAATGATTCGACTGGGTTACATCAGTGGATGAAGCTCATCATTCGTAAATCTCATGATAAGACTAACCATGATTTACTATGAATGCTCTAATTATGAAAAGTTGCTCTTGTATTTTAAGTTTTAGGAACACTTGCACATTGCCCAACAGAAGATGGGTGTTCTGCTGAAAATGTATTATTAAAGTTGAAAGGATAATTTGCCAAGGGATTACACATATTGGGCCATTTCGTAGACAGGTGCAAGTGAACTCAGCGTTTTTTTATTTTTTTATTTGGCATTTTGGCAGAGCACATTGTGCCATGCTGGGTGTTATGGGGCGTTTCTTGTTACACACCCTGGCAACCAAGACAATTTGGGGACAGTAAGTAAACTAGATTTTAGAACAGGTGAAACCACGTCTAAATTGTGGCACAGGTGGTGGAACTTGATTTTGGTGGATTTGATCCAGGTGAAAGCAGCTACTTATATGTGTGGAGGATCTCATCATATTTCATTCATAAATATGACATCAAGTGCACACATCGCAGCAGCCAATTTTGCATGATCTGCAAGTGCAGATCTCCTTGCAGTTCCTTATAAACGTACTTTGCGTGTGCCGATCTCCTACACTCCAGCGAGTTTATGCTTCCGCCATGTAGACTACTGAACCATCTTCCAATTGGTAGATTAACACATTATCTGTTTACAATTGGTACTCCTGCAAGCCTCTGGCTACTAGTTTTCAGATTGGATTCGGGTTCGAATTTCCCGCCAAATTTTTCTATAGCTCTATGCTCCACCTCTACCAAATGACCTTAAACTTATTGTGATGACAACTTCATTATAAATCCGGAATCTGTTGAATGACTCAGTGTTGTGTTCAAAATAATTTCCTCTGACCTTTTCACACTGTCTATTGGCTTGTTCTCAGCCAGAGCTCAGGGTTGCATTAGCCAGGCCCTACTGGCAACACGCCTCAGTCATTAACAAGTTAACGTTGCATTCTGTTGGCCAGGAAAACTGTCATTTTATTATTATTTTTTAAATGTATTTTTAGTGAACTGGCAACTTGAATACCCTTATTTAATGTCTTCAATTTGTCCATCAGCATTTTTAATGAGGGTTCTCCAACCTTTTTGAAACTGAGACTCTTGAGTAAATCTTGAGTAGTGATTAATATGAAGGACTACAAGTTTGTTGCACACTTCTGAAAAAAAAATCTCAAATCATATTTTGTTAAATGTCAAAAAAATATTAATATTCATCTATGTGACAAATGTGCTAATTAATTCATGATTTCTCACAACAATTATCAACAACAGATAGATATCAATATGTGACAATTTATTTATATAAATCCCTGCAAGTGAAATGATCACTTTTATAACATTCCTGGGAAATCACAATGGGCCATCACTGTTGAGATTTTTAGAACAGGTTTGAGATCCTTGTGGGAACCATGTTGGTGACCTTTGTTTTACACAATGGGTTACTACTTGGCTGCAGGATGTTAATATTAGGTTGGTACCGCTGGCTGCTTTCTGTCTGAGAACAGAGTGAGAGAGGTACAGTTAGGTGTCTGTTGCATCATTTGGAAGCAAGAATCAGCACGTGCCAGCTAAGGGTTGAATATTTCTACAACCACCCCCTTGTTTTTTCACTAGTGGCAGCACTGATGTCTCTCAGGTCCCATGGCTTACTTACAGTGCTCATTGAGAGAGAAAAAGAGAGAAAAAGGAGGAAGAAATTATTCTTTGCATTTAAGTCTTGATGTGATGACCGTGCCCAGCCAATTTATTCTCTGAAGTGAACTCTGAAGCTAAAATTTCATGGATGAAGGTTCTCTGTTTTGACCTTTGTGCCCTCAAACCCACCCCCTCTGCGGCCCTTCACTATAGCCCCCTCCCCTACCACCAGATTCCTGGGCCTTGGGGCAGAAGCTGGTAATGCTTAGTCCATCAGCAATTGAAACATGACACCTAGCGAGCTCCTCATTTACAGGACCTAGTCAGGTTAGGCTGTTTATATTTCTTGTTTGTCTCACCCCCGCAACCAACAGGAACATCAGTTATGGAAGATCGGAGCAGCTCACATTGTTAGGAAGGAAATACCAAAACACATTTCATGGATGCCGTTTGTTTTAATGGATCAAATTCCCTGCAGTCAGTCAAATCATATGACTCGGGTGTGTTCAATGACCTCCATCAAACCTCTGAGTCCGACTCACCGAACCCCTGGGATTCGATCGAACCCAGGTTAAGAAACACTGGCTTAGTTTGTCCCCCATGTCTGTTTGTAGTGGTTTGGGAAGGAAGTCAAGAATTCTTAAAGGGAAAGTCAGCCCCACAAAAAAAATCAGAATCAGAAGCCGGCCATTTTACCACTTGCTGTCGAGTGAAAATGACATCACAGTTGCTCAAGTCTCAGTCACAACTCAGCTTCAGAAAACAGGTGAACTGTGATTGGTCATTGCCCGAGCCCTGAGCAACTGTGATGTGATCTTCAGCCATTTTTAACCTTCTCACGGAGCGGCCATTTTGCCACTTGCTGTCAAGTGCAAATTACATCACAGTTGCTCAGGTCTCAGGTAACAACCAATCACAGCTCAGCTTCAGAAAAGAGGTGAGCGGTGATTGATCATTGCCTGAGCCCTGAGCAACTTTGATGTCATCTTCAGTCAAAAACAAGTGGCAAAATGGCCGCCCCCTGAGAAGGTTAAAAATGGCTGGATTTTGCTGCATATTCTCCAAATGTAATACTAATCAGAATGTCATGTTTAGACCAGTGAGATCACATATAGCATATTATAGTCAAGAAATGTTTAAGGTTGACTTCCCCTTTAAAATGCGCTATCATTCAAAAAGTATCAGTTTCATCTATCCACTCACCTTGACTTATGCTGTATTGTAATTCTTGTCTCCTTCTGCTGAGAAAAATGAAGCGGGTGCATTGTGATCTTTGCTTGTGCTCTTCCAGGTGTGTCATGTGATGCGGAGCTCTCCTTCACCCTGGAGCCAAGTGACATCATCGCAGTGCAAGAGCAGCCCCTCATGCTCCATTGTCAGGTGGACGGTATCCCCCCTATCACAACGCAATGGAAGCACAACAGCATGCTTTTAACTCAGGACCAGCATCACACCACCTTCATCAATGGCTCTCTCCTCATCGGCTACTTCCTCAAGACCAAACCTGACAACATGTCGGATGAAGGGGACTATGAGTGTATGGCCCAGAATTCTTTTGGGCTGGTGGTGAGCCGCAAGGCGCGCATCCAAGCAGCCAGTAAGTCTTGTTATGTTTTATGTGATGTACGCAAAAAACATGACGGGGCACAGAAAAATCATGTGAGGAAAAGCACCCAAAAGGAGCTCATCCACGCTGTATCTGATGCTGGAGATGTTAGACACCACAAAGCATCGTTTTTATGTGATTGGCAACTTGGAAAAGAGCCACTTGTATCTATAAATGATTTTGTTTTATTGAACCTTTGAAATTAGTGTACAGTGGTCCCTGATACATTACATGCCCACCTGAAGTGAGGGTCTTAAAAAAAAGTTTATTTTTTTTCTTCAATAACCGCTAGTACTCTTTGTCACCTTAATGAGCTCTTTGGAGTTGAGTAAATTCAATTAACTATTTTTGTACTTCTCCCGAAGTACACGTGCAGGAGAAGGGGGGTGGTGGGGGGGTAGGGGCGGGGGTCGGCAGGGGGGTGATCGGTGGGTAGACGCATTGTGTATAGTAAATGCAATCTGTTCTAATAATAGCTGACCAGTGATGGGACACTGACTTTGCTAAGAAGAATTAAAAGAAAAATGTCAACATGTTTTTTTTTTTAACTTACCATGGTACACGTTTCTTAATTTATCAAATATTCTATATTTTGTTTAAAAATGTAATAGATTGTGTTGAATGAAAATAATAGCTATTTTTATTTACTTAAATATTACAAAAAAGGACAAAAAGCATAAATGGACCCAAATAAAAATCTGTGATAGAGTAAATACGCTATAAGTGAACCGCGAAGTAGTGAGGGGACATGTAGTATGGCTCATTTGAACCAACATATTTCTCAAATAACAATAATAATAGCAATAGTAAAATGAATAAACAAGTAAAATAAATACTTTTGTTTCTTTGTTTATTGACATGTCGCTCTTCCTGTAGTGACTATTGGGCTAAACGTTATGCCTGTTTTGCTATAGTACACTCTTAAGACAGCTGGGTCAAAACGAACCCAATTTGGGTCAAAAATGGTCCCCAAAAAAAAGGGTAAATTTCACCCATTTTTGGGTGGTTTTATGTACCTAACACCCTCAACAACCTCAAAAATTGACAGTTTTTTTTAAAACGACCCCAACATTTTATTAATTAATAAGTAGTGGCTTGTTTCACAGTTTTGACCCAAATTGGGTGCCCCCCCCCCAATTGTTTGTAGAGTGTATTGTGAGTGTCATAAAAACGAAATAAATTCAAAAACACATTTAAAGATTCAAACTATATCACAACCATTAAATTAGGTTTGATTAGGAGCTCTATGTTCCTAACAAGTTAATAGAATAAAATTGAAATATTGCCTTGTTTGATCCCCGGCTTTGAAGTAAGACTACAGAGTGATTTGCATATTTTAATATGATTGTAATGAGCTATCTGATGCTGACTACTTCAGGTCTTTGAGTTTAGTATTAACAAGCCCTCATGCTGAGTGTCTCCATGTTGCTTTGTAAGTGCAATGAGCTTTAAGCAGCCCTGCAGCCCACTCACTGGTGGTTAGGACAAAAAAAAAAATCTTTACATCTCTTTATTTAAAATGCTCATACAACTCGCTTTGTCACGTTGACACCTATGAGGTTCAGGTTTCAATGTATCACACATTCCTTTGCATTCATGCTGAGAACTTACAGCAGATTTAGTGGCACTGTATTCTTCCATGTATTGCTGAGCTCAGACACTCTGAACACTCTTGTTTTATATGTTCTAGACTAAAGAGATGGACAAAGGCTTAGAGAAGCCGACTGATTCGCAAGCTATGTGTCGACAGCGCACTGCTGTGCTGTTGTAGCCAAACAGGCTTTTATATTCAATGAGACGGGGATGTTAGGGCGGACATCTCTCTGGTCAAGTTCCTCCTGCACAGTGCCTAATATATGCAAACTTCCAAGGCCTCTAAGACTTGTTTGTTGTGAATTCCAGCTTGTCCCATCAGGGGTCACCACAGCAAGTCACTCGTATGATTTGTTTGGCACAGCATTGCGCCGGATGCCCTTCCCGACGTAACCCAGTCGTTTTTTATCCAGGCTTGAGACTAGCCTTGGATGAATATTGCGGCATTGGCTGGAAATCGAACCCATGTCGGCTGCATGAAAGCGTATAGGCCTCTAAGACTGCTATTCATTCCAGATGTCACTTTCAAGCACATTTCTAAAAAATTACAATATCATCATTAAACCGGTAGTTTGACTTCCGCAAATTTGTTTGAAAATATTCCCAGATAGCTTGAAAAAAAATTGCTAATTACATTTAATACCTCACGTAAGCATCAGCTATGTGAAGATTTTGTAGGATATGCTGGTGTCTTGACATCTGCATAACGACGGTCCATCTTTCAACTAAGTGTGATTGATATAAGAGGCATATGTTTCATGAAAATGTTGATCCGATTGTACAAACAGGAATTTGGATTAGGAGTGTCATTTTCTAACCTTTTCATTGGATATTTTTCTAATGCCATGTAAGCGTATTGAATGTTATTTTGAATAATAGAGTTTTTGTATAGTTACTTTGCAAGGTGATCCTATAACGTTGGCTTTATATGCAAATTACAATATGGCCAACATGTGTTATTTAGCATACAGTATTTTCCTTTTTTTAATTCAATGCTATAAGAAGTCATTTGCTCAGTGAGTAAACATCTCCTTGTGTTATAGCTCAGGTTCTTCAACAGCCATGGTTAAATGATCATATCTTGGCATTTATTTGGCCTTTTTTCTGGTTTTCCTCTTCCACCTATATAAAGTACGAATGAATCATTTCCATCCATCCATCCATTTTCTATACGCTTATCCTCATTAATTTTGTTTTATTGTTTTTGTTTTTGTTTCGGTTACAATTACACATATGGAAGTCACAGGAAGTACATTAGTGATACAATGGATAATTGCACACCCTTCCAGCACCTAAGGCTATTTAAGGTTAAAATCTTTAGACCCCTCTAGAGATGAAACTGTATGAAAATGTCCTTTTTTGATTACAGCAATAAAAGGTAGGTGTTCTTTTTGTTCTTATCGTGCCATTTTCTCCCATTGGCGTGATAAGTTCTTTTTTAAGCGCCTAGACTTGAGCCTTTTTTTACATTTACACTTATTCTCTCGTCCAGACCTCTGATGAACCCACCGCTCGTTAGTAGTTGGGAAGAACATGGCCATACTTAATGAGGTGTGATTCACTGACAACGGAGTCTTCTGAAATTCTTGGAACATGATTTTTTTTTTTTACGAGACTAGTGAATGTCCTTGAAATCTCTGATAAAGATAAAGCACATTTTTAATTTTAAAGGTCCTATTGGTATAGTTGGGAGTTGGGACGTGACGACTTCTCCGGCTGCACTTACACTTTATAGGAGAGCATGGTTTGCATTCTGTATTAAATAAACCTAATAAAAGCAATTTAATCAGAACACCAATTTTACGACTGAATGCATGTTTGGAGGCCATTCAGTAAATAAGTGGGTGTGGCTACCATGAACTATATTGTTGAAATCAATTAGCTTGTTACTTTAATAAGCACCGGCAAGGCATTTATAGGGCATAAGGCATGGGTGTGATTGGTGTGGCTGGAGATCTAATCTAAAATAGTATGCTATGAGTTGACCAACACAGAACACTTTGCACACAGAACAATGAAAAATCAAAGGGCTTTACTTTTGTAGAAAAAAATTAGTACATGTTCATTTTCGCTTCGATAGGCAATCCGGCGTATTCCATCACACGTCCCTGACACATCTGGCAATTTGGTGACCAAAAGTAGACTCGATTTTAGACCAGCTGAATGCAGGTCTAAATTGTGGCGCAAGTGGTGTAATGTGATTTTAAACAGATTCTGAGCTCCGCGGACCTGCATGATGCATCATTGTAGTTCATTCATTAATATGGCACCAGCGTGGGACCCTCTGAATCATTTTAGAAATCAATTCATTTGTCACACACAGACGCATGATAGGGGGTTGGAGATGGAGCCAAGTGCCTGTCTATACCAACATTACATCATCCGCAAGTGGAGATCTTCTTATAGTTACTCTACAATTAGGATGGGTGAGTATTGATACCATGTATCAATATCAGGCAGATATCAGGCCGCATTTCCTCCATTTTTCGGTCAGGAACTGTCAGAATGACTGGGAGCAACGGAATTTTTGTTCCGTCTTGTTAGTGTCCTGTGTGCCTCCTTATGAGACACAAAACGTGCTCATTTCACTACTTGGGGCAGCGCCTTTTCGGTGTGCGTTACTGAGAATAAATAAATACTACTACTCTTGTTGTGAGTAATATCACCTATGTCAGTGGTTCAATGTGTGTTATATATGTTTGTAGCTCATGTAACTTTGCCTCGTTTACGTTTGGCGCGCATTTAATTGTAAAATTACATGAAACACCACTCAAACCACAAGATATTTTGCAATCATAATCCTGAAACATCAGATAATCAGAATTTTTCAGATTTTGGCCAGGATTTGCAATGAGGCTAAATATTTACCTTACATGTATTTGTATTTGTGTATTTGAGGAAGTTCTGCACCTTGCTCAGTAACTCCTCCTCCCTGGCTTAATCTTTTCAACCGAAGAGTTTGAAAAAGTGATTGTGAGACAAAGATTGCTAACTAGTGTTTGTTCCTTTTTCTCCACCAAGTGTTTGTTAACGCTGATGTTCTCTTTGTGGTTCTGAGGTAATTTGCTGTGTTACACTCCCTCCTACAACAGAGCTGTGACTTGTACCACTGCGATGCAATGGCTTGTGTGAAGCCTCTTTATAGCCCTCCCGGTGGATAAAACGTCCGTCTTACTCTCCACACAACCTCCCTCCATAAATTTTACTTTTTATTAGCTTGACAGCCATTTGTGCGAGCTAACAGTCAGGGGCTTGTGTAGGACGGACTCCCCGTTGCCCCTTTAAATCGCCATACAGCTCAGGAAACATTTTTTTTGCCCTAAATGTTATCTCTTTGATAGTTGGCTTCTCTTGCGGGCCTCTCGCTAACTTCAAATTCGAGGTCCTTTCACATTAGCTCCGACTCTGGAAGCTTTTCATCATTTCAATGAATGACAAGCCTGGTACAGTGGACTTAGCCAGGGCCTCTGCCCCCTCCCCCACGGCTCACCAGCGTCACCAGGCAACACACCACAAAAGCCCCCCTGTCACGAAATAGCTTTTAGGATCAATTGCAATGACTTTCTTTTGTATATATGACTGAAATTCATTGGAAAGAGTCAACACTTTTTTAGGGCATTTTGTTTTTTCGCATACATTCTATGGAGGCAACAGCAGTGCTGTTAAAAACCAAATAGAAAAGTCATAATGTGAAGTGTCATAAACAATAGGTAAATCATGAACAAAAAATCAATTTATGACACTTCTGGAGAGCCCACAACCAATGGTGTTACAGCCTCCTTCATGATGATAGCTTCTACCCTTAAATTCCAAAATGTGTGTTTTACTGCAGCTATAACGGCAGACTTCTGAGTGAGACCGAGATGAAAAAGAGACATCAATAAAGGATGAAATAGGAGACGTGAGAGGCTGCTCGTAAACTTGTCTCTGTTTGTCCTCCTGCCCCTGCTCGCTGAGAATAAAACTTCTCACTTCATGTGAATAAATGTTAGGCAGACCTGAGAGTTGTTAGGAGCAATAAGTGAGCAGCTTTAGTGGAAGATGAAATTTTTCATCATACTATAGTAGAAGGAGCAGCTTCCACCACGCTGCGAGCAGTACGAGTGATTTATGGAGTGCTCACGCACACATGTGCATGTGTACGCGCATCTAGAGTGTCAATTGGTAGCTGGCCATTACCCTTCGACCTTCCTGTTCCAACCCCTTTCATGGCTTCCTGCTGGGGTGAACGGTGAAGCGCCATCCCTACCTCTCCTTGCAGCTCCCTTTGTTCTTGGAGCCAAGCCCCGCCCACACCGCACCCCCTTTCTACCCGTGCTCCTTTCTGCTAACTCGCCATGAAGCAACTCGCAGCTCTGTCATATAGATCGGCCGAGCAAATGCCTCATGAGCTTGTTTTGACATTTAAACATGAAGTGGCTGCGTTTGTTTTGCTAATCCTCGATAAACATGTTGGAAACTCAGGTGAAATATGAGCCTCGTCTCACTGATGAGCATGTGGTTTGCAACTTAAATGGAGAAGATTTTATGCTCATTAGTATTGAATAAAAAAAAAAAAATCAACACTCTGCCTTCAACCATTTTGTCCACTCAAAACACTGGGCTTTGACGATTTTGAGTCATTTCTTTAGGCTGACAGATGAGCTGATGTTAAAGGAGTGCTTTGTGGTCTGCACCTCCCCATCTGTATGTCGCTGGGTCAGGAGAAGTTGGGAAACATGGGATTTCGATCTGGACCCAGGAGCTTTGACCTCCTCTGTGTAATTACACATGTTTCCAGGTAATTAGTGAATGGCTAGGAGGGAAATGTGTGATTTGAAGAAAGTGGGGAAATGGGTGTGTGTAAATGATGCTTCTTATGAAGTGGAAGCCAAGTGTGCTGTTGCAATTTATTTATTCACAATCCTGGTGCGCTATTTTTTTTTTAAACAAACAAGCACATATGTCTTTATTTCCAAAGAAAGCAGGAAACTAAACACACACAGTAACGAGACAATGAGAGACACCTGGACAAGACACACGTGGCTTGGGGAACTGATTGGGTAACACCAGGGACCGGGGATGACAAGCACAGGAGGACATGATAAAACTTGACGAGACATTGTCAAGGGGAGACAAACTAGCAAAACATGACCAATAAAACAAACCAAAACACAGACCATGACACATTTATTGCACACTGTATTATTGTTTTATGGTAGTTAAGCACATTCTTGGGGCAAAACTGCATATTTTCGTGTTAGTGCAGTGAGCCTCCAACTACCGGTACATACATTATTACATACTTTTAAGTGGGATGACTCAACTTGTCTGCATTTTATACGTGACAACCAACCAACATCTCTAGCAATAGTACAAATACAAGTTCAAGTGTTAACTGAAATTACCATGTACAGTATTTGTTGTAAAATATCCTCCCCAAAATTTTGATTACATGTCTAGATTAGAGCACTTTTATACAAACGAATGTGACAGCAAATATATCTGTAATTTATACACTCTTTTCCACAAAAGTGAGGCTGCGTTACGCTCCCTCACTTGTTTACGCAGAACTTGCTAATGGCAGCAAAAAGCCAACACAGTATGTTAAGGGCGCCATCGTTCTGGAACTGAGGTGTGCTCAACATTGTCAGCAATATAAATGATCTGCTTTGCCACATTGCGTGTCCCATTTACAGACAGCAACAGCGCTCGTAGCACTTTTAAATGTAACAGCATTCTTTGTTTTTCTTTGTGTGTGTTCTACGTGTGTGTTCATCAGTTAACTCAGAATAGTGAGGCACAATAGAGGGGTTGCTTTTCTGGTTGTTTGTCTCCTTTGCACATAGCGATTGTGTAGTGCTTGCTTTCTTCTTCTTACCTGACAAATAGAATGACTCTCAATGGCCAGTGTCTCTTTCTAACAAATGTGATGCGTTTTCACAAAATCAGGCTTATGTCTCCGAAAATGAAAAATGTCATATTCTTAAATTCTAATTTTACACTTAATTCCCTTTCAAATGATATATAATACGTGGTGGTACTTCAAAAATTGACGAAGTTAGAGCAATTTCAATGTTGGCAGGTTGAAATCCCTCATTTTGAGAAAAAAAATGCATTTCAAGTTTTTGGCACATAAAAAAAAGATATTAATCTCAAACTTTCAGGAAGTGTTGATGGTGTTTGTGACTTTTATTGGTTGTTGTGTCGATGTATATAAATCATTTCTGAATGACGTTAGAGGCGATCACCGGGTTTACTTTGGAACAGGTGACAGAGACGCGAGGCTAGCTAGCAACTTGGCTAAAAACACACCCTAGTTACGATATACATTGTCTACAAAATCACTTATTTGCGACCTTAAGGGGGTTATTTATGGAGAAATGTTAAAATTTGTCCAAACGATGTACAGTATTTATTTTACTCAAAACCGCAACATATGCCTGATTTTGTGAAAACACATCACAAATACACTATATTGTTATAGACACACTGAATTCACTTCCTAGTAAAACTGTGCCATGCACCAATGTACTCATGAACATTTTTAAACCCTTGTCACCAACTTTATTCAATACCTTAGTGGCTTATTATACTTTTCGCCAAGAGCAAAATGAAGGCAATTATTTCTCATCACTAAAAGTACCGTGATGAAAAAGATGCTTGTTTGTTTTGCTGAGGGGTGAGAATTGTTCCTGAAGTGAAGAAATAACAGCAAATCCAACAATATTTGGCACAATGTTGTCAGCTGGTGCTTTCATCTTGAGCTCTGCTGACAGGTCCTCTCGCCATGCATGGGACACACGCGCGAGTGGAAAGCCACAACAATTTTCAGTTAGCCTCGAGCTAACTTGAGGGGTGAGCTACTGTGTGGAGCAGAATGGGAACCCTGGGACTCTAAAAATATCCACTGCTACACACACAATCACTTGGCAAACCAAGTCGCTAAACGAACAAAGCCAGCGAGCAGACAGTCGGGAGATAAAACACACAGATTTCATTCAATTCACACAGATACATAATATTAAAAAATGTGCAAACAGAATGGTGAATTAATTTCATATTGAATAGCTACAAATTGAAAAATAAAGCTAGCGGAATCAATTCCAAGCCTGAAACATTAGTTAACTTTAAAATAGCACAACAAACTTGAGCCTTCCCTCTAGGACAGACTTCAACTTTCAAATGCTGATAAATTAGTTTGTTGTATGAAATATTGCGATATAACTGAAAAAAACGTTGACAAAGCATCAAGTCAATGAAGTCAAATCAATCATGGAGACAGCTGCCCTATTCAGAAACTTCGGTTTTGAAATTCAAGTTCGATGTTGGCATTGCACCATTGTCTGAAGTGCAAAGAGGGACTTTGTTCCTAAACTGTGTGTTGGTCTCCTCGCGCCTCTGGACCACCCTTGCTATTCTCAAGCAAACAAATGAAAAGGGGGCCTAAAATTCCTTTGGTCTGCTTTTAAGGCTCATGGGAGGAGCTCTTCATTAATAGAGTGCAAAGGTGAAAGAAGGGAGGGTACAGGTCAAGTCTCTGGCTGCACCAGGCTGACCAAATGTTGGAGTATCAGTTTACAATCTAAAAACGCAGTCTCTGCCAAACGACTGCGTTTAAGTTTATCTGTCTTTTCCAGTATTGTGTCTTTGCCTGAGAGATTACTGGTTGATCTACATAACAGTTCTGTGACGCCATTGCAGTAACCCTTTTCCCTACATGGAAAACTTTTTGTAGTTTTATGATCAAAAGCAAGAAGAAACATAAATTGGTTGAGGCCAGTCATGTCATAAGAATGTATGCAATCTTTATTTTTCTATCTCTAGGCTTCAGTACAGTATGCTAAACAAACATTAACAACAAATAATGTAGTTTTAAGCCTTAACACAGTTGTTAACATGTACCAAAAGAACCAAAAAACTATATACTGTATATATTTTTCCTTGATTAATTACATTTGATAAAATGTATAAAAGCATAACGACAGATGGGAGGTGTGGTTCTAACCTTCATTAATTAATAAGTATAGCTCTCCACAGCTACATATGGCAACTACTGACCATACTCAGAAACAATGATTATGACAGAGGAAATCATAATCACTCCTAACTCTAATGCAAGATCAACACATTTTTGGATGTATTGTTTTTTGTAAAAATTAGACGATTACCGATAACTAGGAATCGGTATCTGCCGATACCCGGCCTTATTTCAAGGTATCGGTAGGTCTCTCTTGTGGCTGTTTTGCCATTAGGAAGTAAAAATGAGGAATTAAAAGATAAATAATCTTGCCATTCATTAGTTCTATATATCGTCACCTTTTTAAAATAATAGTAATTTTTTTTGCAGAAGTATTATTTTTTTGCCTAAATCATCTCCTCATGATGCAAATAAATGGTAAATGTTTTTGTGTTTCCTGAAAAATCTGAAAAAAATGTCTTAGGCGATTATTTTAACTCATTCACTACCAGCCATTTTCACTGAAGCAACCCCCTTTGCTCCCGGCTGTTTTACTGGATTTTGACTGATTTTGCAAGGCCCACATAATATTGTGTTCTATTGTTATAAAAACATGGAAACTACCAAAAGAACGATTAGAGTCTCTTCTTTTATCAGGAAAATAAAGTATATTTGTATCTGTTTCCGTTTTGCAGCAATTAGCATTAGAATATAGTTAAGTTGAATCATTATTCACATTCCTGTTGAACACACTGGGGGAAAGAGCTTGTTGCAACATGGCCCTGGTTGATTTCTTATACTCTGCTGCCACCTGTTGGCCATTTTTTGTAATATCCACCCCTGCTTTAAGCCCCCTCTTCATGTCAGAAGCTGCATCATACCCTCCTGTATGCTTTAGCATGAAAAAAAATCCCCAGTGAATGACAAAGTATTAAAAAATGTATTTACACGTTTTTGAGTTTGAATGAGTAAAGAAGGCGTTGATATGCAATTATAAGTAAAATGCTATATTGAGATACATAGGCATTTATTCAACATTAAGCGTATGTGTCATTGTTTTTGGGGGAAATTTTATGTATCAAAAGTACAAGTGGCATTAGTACTTGACATTGATATCAGTCACTACTTAAGAGTTGATTACTCGTACTGGTATGGTCTGAGGAAAAAAGTGCTATTGAACATCTTTACTACAAATATATATATTATAAATGCCACTTCTATTTTTACTGTTTTGCTGCAGTTTAGTTGCAACAACATTTGAAATACATAGAAAAGAACAATACAAATGTGATCCATTTATCAGTATTATGGCTTACTGGTCTGTTCCCAAATAGAAAGATGTTATTTTGTTGAAATGTGTGTGGTTGTTGTGTTTTTTGTTGGAGGGGCGGGGGGATCATTTAGGCAGCCGCTCTTCTGTGTGCCTCAGCTGCCACTCTCCCAGTGTGTGTTTGTGTGTGTTGTTACCTCTGGGAGCAGAGCAGCACCTATTGTTGCTGGTGAACTATGGGGCAGCTGAGTGGCTGGGAACAAGCAGAGGGTGTGGGGATGTGCAGTCTGCGGTGGCTCTGCTGTGTGAAGGTGGCCCGAGTGTTTGTTCTCCAGACCAAATCAGCTCTCTGGGACCGAGGCCCCCTTTTGTTGCGACTGACTCGGGGTGGGTGTGTTTCCCATTGCGCCCTTGCTCGCTCTCCTTCGCCCTCTGTTGCTGCATTGACTTGGAAACCAAAGGGTCAAAGGTGTTGGGGGCTGGTTGATGGAGAGGGGGAGTGGAGCTGGGAAATGTTGACCTTTGTGAATGCACTAAGGCACAGTCCCACTACCCCCTTCTTTATCTATTAGGTCTACCCTCCTCCATCGCTCACCCTCTTTCTCATTCCCCCAGTGGAGGCCCACTCTGGTGCCTGATGGCCCTTGGGCAGTGACAATGACCTTGGCGTTGGCAGTGAATAAAGGTGGCTCCTACCTGCCACAATTATCTAACTTCAACCCTGACTCAAACAGGTTTAGAAGAAGCAAATGAGGTCACATACACTCTCCTAGAAAAGACATTTAATGACAAAACTACTCTAGTGTCTTTTGTTTGTGCCTCCGTCTAGCCTTTGTTCTCATATTGTTGTTTTTGTTATGTTCAGTTTGTGTTCACATTTACCAAAATGGTATAAAAATGTCTGTACGATCAAAGTGGCTATGGGGAGATGGAAGTCTGGCCTCACTTTTAAAGTGGAAGTAAACCTTAAACATTTCTTGACAATAATATGTTATATGTAGGGCTGCTCGATTATGGTAATAATTGAACATCAGAATTATTCACACAAGTATTTATTTTTTGGTTCAAAACAAGGAAATGTTTAAGCATTTAAAAATGTTAAGACCAATTTTAAAAAAAATAGAAACACTATAATTATGTAAGTTCCTTTTGGACCAAACAGAATTTATAATAATATATATTTATTTATTCATGTTGGCAAAACTTGAAGTTGGAATGCAGCATGTGCACTGTGCAGTCGGGCGATCGTTTATTTTTTGGTACAAAACAAGGAAATGTTTAAATGTAAAAAAAACATATTAAAACAAATACAATTATTTTAAACTCTAGAATTACGCAAGTTACTTTTGGATGAAACACCATTTATTAAATTAGTTATTTGAAAATTTTAATAAGGTGCAAATGTATACATTTAAATAACTCATAATTAGTATTAATAACCTTTTTTTTACGATTATGCTGATATTGTAATTCGTGGTGTGGAATAATTGAAATTGGAATTGAATTTTGATTTATTGCACAGCCATAGTTATATGTAACCTCACTAGTCTAAACATGACATTCTGATTAATATTACATTTGTGGAATATGAACTATAAAGCAAAATCCAGCCAATTTTAACAATCTCAGGAGGCGACCATTTTGTCACTTGCTCTCGACTGAAGATGACATCAATGTTGCTCAAGACTCAGGCAACAACCAATCAGAGCTCACCTGTTTTCTGAAGCTGCGCTGTGATTGGTTGTTACTTGAGAACTGAGCAACATTGATGGCATCTTCAGTCGACAACGAGTGGCAAAATGGCCGCCCCCTGAGATGGATAAAAACGGCTGGATTTTGCTGCTTAGCTCATATTACATTAACACAATATTAACATAGTATATATACATATATATAAATGAAAAGTGAAAAATGCTGGTATAAAAACTTTACAAAGTAACAAATAAAAATTGAGAAAAAGTGCTGCCACAGATGACAGGATGTGATGAACGACAATTGTCAGATGAAGAGGGCATGGAAAATAGGGAACTAAATACAAACAGATGGATGAGACTAAATCCCAACAAAGGAGACGATGATCTGGATCAATTATGTCAAACCACAAAGCACAACATAAACAAACACAGACAGCCATCACAAAGTTGAATCACTGTAAGTTTCTCACCTTTATATATTAGACATTTGAAGCCTCAGAATGAAAACATAGACTTCTTTTCCCCCACGCAGTTTTGTCGTCTTAATGAAAATGATGGATTTGAAAACCTTGGTGTGTATAGAAAACAATGATTTGCCATCTTGTTCCACCTCTAATCACTTTGTTTACCACATACTGTATGCTAAGACCTTGTTTTGACAGGCTGGCTAATTGCAGTTCATACACTAATCATGACGCGTTGGTAAATCAGCAGCAGCTATTTGATGATGAGACTTGCGAGCTAGCAGGCCAGTGCCAAATGAGCTGCCAACAATAAAGCAGATGAAAGTGAGGCAAGCGTGGTGGGGAGTAAAATAGATGGGGCATGTGTGGACGCACTCAAATGATCTCTGGGCCCCTTTGGCTCTGGAGGCTGGACCTTGAACCAGAAAGGAACATTCCATTCCAGCGCTTTGCGCTGACCTCCTGACCCCCGCAGCTTTGTTTCAAGGGCAGCTTTCGACAGGCAGCCGGATGCAAAGCAACCGCGGTGGGCTTGCTTGAGGAAGCACGCTCGGGCTATTACAGCATGTTGAAAAACTGCTCCCCTGACCCAACGCTTGTAAATTGTCTTTGCAGCACTGCTGCTGCTGCTTTTCTTCATTAAATACGTTGTTGTATACGGAGTGTTCAAATGTAAGAGTGGCAAAAAATTATGGTCAGTTGCAGTTCATAAATGTTAATTCTATCAATGAAAGCACAGCTAAAACAATGAAATCCCTGTGCAAGTGATGTAGTAGCACATTTGAGGATTAAGGGAAACTTAGTGCAGCTACTCAATTGGAGAAAAAATGCTTATTTGATCATCAAATGTAGGATTTGTGTCATTCGTCAAACTGAAGCCTTCCATCATTTTTTATGAGGACGTCTTCTTGTTGTGCGTAAATCAGCCATTTATTGTAGGAGCATTTCATTGCCATGAAAAGAAGAAACACGATGCTTATACGGCACGTTTTCCAAACAAATGTGTTAATTGTGAGTGGAAAGACAGTTTGAGAGGGTGAGCTGGTGAAGGCAGATGGAAGAAACCAGTGATATGTGCGAATGTACAGCAGCGCTCAGTGGTGTTCATCGCATCCACTGCTCAAAACATTGGGCACACCCGCACTGCATACAAAACATTATATGTATCAAAAATTCCTACTTTACAAAGATAATGGTGATGATCAATTTTGGTAGATATTTTTGGAGATGTATGTTATTTGCAGGGACAGTTTTGTTCCCCCCCGGTCCATATTGTGCTCCCTTTTGAAGAGGGAGTCAACCAACCCCCCCCCCCCCCCCCTAAAAAATAAATAAATAAAAGATTTTGACAATATAATATGTTCTATGCAAACCCACTAGTCTGAATACAGTATTCTGGTTAATATTGCATTAGTGGAATGTGAGTTAAGCTGCAAAAAATATCTGAAGGTAGCCATTTTGCAACTTGCTGTCGACTGAAGATGACATCACAGTTGATCAGGGCACAGGCAACAACTAATCACAGTTCATCTTCAGAATACAGGTGAGCTGTGATTGTCGTTACCCGAGCCCTGAGCAACTGTGATGTCATCTTCAGTCGACAGCAAGTGGCAAAATGGCCGCCCCCCTGAGATGAATAAAAATGACTGCATTTTGCTGCTTAACTCCACAAATGTAATATTAATCAGAATGTCATGTTTAGACTAGTGTGATCACATATAACATATTATTGTCAAAAAATGTTTAAGGTTCACTTGCTCTAGCGCTCTTCTACCTTTAAAGCCGGGAGAGCGGATACGCCATTCTGTTTTGTTTTGACCAATTATTGCTCTCTTAGCCGATGAAATGCATCAGAATATACACGAGCTTCAGGAGCTGAGATATCTTATTTAGTAGGCATTGATAATATTGTTGAAATTCCAGGAAAACTTCAGGTTTTAGAGGCATGTTTTTTGCCAAGCGCTATAGGCCTTAATAGGTTAAAAAGCATAGATTGGGCCTTGATCTCCCCTTCCTCAGGTTTCTTTTTTTCCATCTAAGAAACTCTGGGTGCTAACTAGCGGACCGCTAGGCTTCCCGTTCTCTCTCCCTACGTTGGTCATTATTATTTTTCACGTTTCTCTGACAGGTTTTGGCTGTCAAGACAAATGATTTGTGTGTGTTTTTACATACTTGGCCAGTATATCTGATTCTGATTGAAGCACACTACATTATAGATGGGTGTCCAAAATCCGGTTTTGCCACAGGATCGAGGCACCATATTATAAACAGCTTTCAGTTTGATGCATTGCAATTCCATAATATTGCTTACTACACCCAAAATAACAAACTGAAAGACCGACAATGAGAGAATTCAACATCTGTTTGAAGGCAAAATATTTGGATAGCATTTGACTGTCCCTGTAACCTACATCCCCTTCAAAACAAGACGTCTTTTCATTTGAATAAATAAATTATTGTGCATGAATGGTGTGCGAGAAAAGATGAAGAATTGGACAAAATATCATCCCAAATGCACCTCCATAATCAAAATAATACGATAATCCTTTATTAGTCTATCTCTGGGGAAGACTTGCACTGCACCAGCAGTAACTGGAGTTTCATCTTCCTTTCAGATTCTTCCGATGGGGAAAACCAATCATTTTTCAATTGCTCAACAGCCAACCTTAGCCCGCCCGCTATAAACGACCTAATAACACAACATTTAATATCACATTAAAATGGATCATTGTGAAATAGCATGGATTTGTATATATCTTTTTTATTCTGAAGCCGTGAGATTGTTTTGCCATGCAGCAACACCCAAAAATGTGTTTTTCAATGTATGTAAATCCACAACATCATTATCTGATGGAACAGATACTCCTTCATAACAAATGCACAGTCTTTGTTCAGACGCACAGTGTAGGTAGGGAAAGACAAAGGACTTTCATTTATCACCCGCTGTCATGTATCACTAAGTGGTTATGACAGGGACTACGTTTGCTTCTCTTCTCCTTTGCTCCTCTTCCTTGCTGCTTATTTTTCTTTGTGCACTGGTGTGACCTGGAGTATGTGCGATGGGCGTGGCGGGGAAGCGCACGTGCACAGAAAGTGTCGGGGGGGTTACTGACTGCATATTAACATGAATGCTTCGGGATTAGGCAATTTTGTGAGGAGTGGGGTGGGCTATGGGATGACTGAGGGGCAGTAATATCCCCGCTGACTGCAGTCTGCTGGAGAGGAGGGATGGATAAACGGACAGCAAGGATAAGAAAATGCATTCAATGCAGACGGAAGCAATAAACTGATGTCACAAAATTAGGTTATACCAAATCCCATTTGCTACAAACCTTACAAATTTAGTTATTCTATTCTTTGTGACAGTGTGACTTTGTTTTTTTATTATTCATACTTTATCATCACAGTATCTTCTTGGGACTACTGGGTAATATATTGTTTGTTTTATTATCTTGGTCTTTCCTGTGTTCTTAATTTTTGCTGTCTTGCTGAGTCCTGTCTTGTATATTTTCAAGATTGAACTAAAACAGGTTGCTGTTGGACACTCATAAATGATAATCATTGATGAAATAGGGATGGCTGAGTACCGGTATCAGTATCGAGACCATACCAGACTTGATTTCAAGGTGTGGTTACACAATGGTGTCCAATATTACCAGTATCAACGGCTTTTTGTGGCCGTTTTTACGATTGTGATCTAGAAATTAGAAGAAAGGAAAATTGCTATTAATTTTATGCAATTTCCCCCCAAAAAAGGCAATTTTGTGATAGATAAATAAGCCCTTAAAATAATCTATTATTTTTGGTTGGGGGCTGGGATTGTATGTTTCAAAAGTACTAGTGGTATTGGTGCTTGGTATCAGTATCGTTGACTACTCAAGAGTTGATTACTTGTACTTGCATCGTTTAAAAGAAAGTGATAATAATAATTATACTCCTGTCCAAAAAGGTACACTTTGAAAACAGTTGGTTAAAAATAACCCAGTATAGGTCAAAATGGGATCAACACAAATTTTAAGGTTAGCCATTTAACCCTAAAAGTTGGGTCAAATAACAAACTCATCAAACAGTCCAATTTTGGGTTATTTCTTTGGTATAAAATAACTAAAGGAATAATCCAAAAAGTTAGCAGTCCCTTTTTAACCCATATTGGGTTAATTTTGACCCAACTGTTTTTAGTTTGGACACTCTACTTGAGTCAATTTGACCCAACTTTCGGGTTGCTTAGTACGAAACAAAGCAATGCAGACAGTAGCGGGTTGGTCCCGTTGTGAGCCAAATTGGATTATTTTTTACCCAACTGTTTTTCGCCTTTACAGTCAATCTCCATTACAAAATAGAGTATCTTTATTTTTGTCCGTTTATCTTTATCTATCTAATTTTATGCACATGCTGATAAATGTGTTTTGTTTTTTATCTTAAACATCAAAGAAGGAAATTAAATGATTACTAATAAAATTGTTTAAAATACACCATAACAGGCAGCCTGTCATATTAATCACATGCGTAGGGCACTCAGTAGGATAGAATAGAATCGAGGCTAATATAGAAGAATAGCTTTAATTATTAATGATGATAACAGCGCAACATAATGAGTAATGCTTTCCCATGTGTGTTTGTGCTAAAAACATACATTTTAGATCTATTGAGAATGGTAATGCTCTGAAGTTGAAACAAGCAGAGGAATAATAATAAATAAATAAAAAGATTGTTTTTTGGCATGCAGTAATATTAGTTTAAGTGCATGACTCAGTTTTCAAAGCAGGAAATACGATTTTCACCATCACGCTCGCTCTGTCCTCGACATACTGACACAATCCCTCTTTTTATCATGGGGTAATCCCCCACCCTCATCCCAACCAATCAACGCATCTCTGTTTGCCCCACACGTGATGTCACAGCGTTGCCTGGGATTGTGATTAATGGGTGCTATTCAGCCCGAAAAATTCCCTTGAGTGGTTGCCAGTTGGCTTACTCAGAGAAGAAACTCATTATTGCTGTCAGTTGAGCTGATGGAGCAGGGCGGGGTATGAGTGATTGGATGTGTGTGCATGCACACGCAAGGAGGAGAGAAACTCATTCTTGCGCATGTCAGGAAGTCCATGCATGTGCGTCCACCTTTGCCAACAGGCATAAATAAGTGTGTCCGTTTAGCGTACTGCGTTGAGTGAAAAAGTGATGTCCTGGGATTTGTAAACAAGTTATGTGCAAAATGTGTCTGAAACAAATACTGTACACTTGATGGACAGACAAATTGTTCTAAGTGATATCTATGTTCTCCAAGCATGAATATACGCTATCTTCATGCATGTAAACAGTAAATTATGTAGAGTAAATTTCACTCTATTTAGAGTGGGACCAAATAGACTCAGTTTTAGAGTAATATTTACACTTGGAAGAGAGTAAAAGAAAGAATTGAAAAAAAAAAAATCAATAAAAGTCACTCAAGGGTTGAAGAACAAACTCACAACTTTCAGTTTGGGAGACAACCGATCTACTCCCTGAGCCACGCAGCTCCTCCTCTACGTTAGTGTATCCGTCGTGACAGCTGGGATCTTTTTGACTCGAAGAGACCCAAGACCCAAGAGACAGTAGGAGGGGCATAGATCAGGTGGTAGTGTGGCAGTCTCCCAAGGTGAAGCTTGTGAGTTCATTTCTCAACCCTTGAGTGACTTTTATTGATTCCCAACTCTTTATTGTCGTCTCTTCCAAGTGTAAATATTAGCCTACTCTAAAACTGAGTCTAATTGGTCCCACTCTAAATGGTCAAATTTACTCTTTTCAACATATGATCAAATGCTCATTTTATTTTTAAAATACTCTACTACCATTATCTGTAGTTTTCTAAGGTAGGATTCCAAATAATCCGCCTGGTAATTACCCTTAGAGCCTTGAAGCAGAGGGCAAATGTTGTTATTTAAAGGAACATACGACTCAGCGTTCCTTTTTCTGCATGCTATGAGGCAATGAGCATTAAAAGTGCAAATATCAATGGCATCTGATTCCCAGGGGTGGATAAGAGTGATAGCTAAATTATGGCAATACTTGACAACACCATCTAACATTTTTATAACACAATATACCAGCAAACATGTCAAAAATGTACAGTGTTGTGTTTACGCACGCGCTACGTCACAGGAATGACGCGGACTGAACAAAAATGTCAAGCAAAGCTCCTGAAGGCCAAGGTAGCAGGTCAACGTGAGGCAGTTGGGGGTGTCCACTAAATGTGCTAGTCATCATTTGTCTGAATTGGATGTTGATCCTCAGTCTCGATGGTTTCTTGCAAATCATATGAGAGGCACAAGATGGCTCCAGAGGAAGCTCTTTTTTTTTTCAATGGTTATTTTATTTGTGTAGTTCAGTCAAGTCATACTGACAGTTGCAACAGATTTGACAAAAAGTGATTTTTTAAATGATATATTACCCCTTCGTGAGAAGAAGAAGTAAAGGTAATGGATGGTAGTATGGACAAGTGAGTAAGTGAGAAAATAATGCCATTAGGAGTGTAAAATATGAATTGTCTAAGATAAAATGAGTGGTATTCATATTCGCAACACTGCCAAAATGAAGACTGTAGGAGATTCTGCTTTTGCACTGTGTACTTTATACATGTCCTTATACTGTACAGAATTAGATTAGTGGCTTAGGCATTTTATTATTTTATGTTCCGCTCTTGTATGCATCTTCACCATCAACTTGCTTGCAGTAGCTCCATTTTTATCGAGCGCAAAACATTAGACTTTCGTCACTTGCTTGTCTACAATGCTATGACCGCAAGGATCTACAAGCCAACGTGGAGCCAAATGCATCCCAGAGGAGTTATAGAGTGATACGAGAGCCGGTGCTAAAATGCAGTAAAGTGAAGTGAGAGAGAAGACTAAATAGGACAGGAGAAATTGAACCTGGATGTGATCTGTAATTAGCATTAGCGAGTCAGACTGGAGCAGATCATTACAATTCCTTGCACATCTATAGATTGAAGCAAAAATCATTGTCAGTCAAATCATTTTGAACCAAAAATCGTTCCTAATTGAAAATCGATTCTGAATCGAATCGCAGACCCAAAAATCTGAATCAAATCGAATTGTGAGACATTCAAAGATTCCCACCCCTAATCTTTCTGATCTTTTGATTTTTTTTCTCTTTACTAATCATCCATAGTGTGCCACTTGAACCATTTAGTGTATTATAGTCAAAGCTGAATTTTTTTATTACAAAGTATATTAGCACAATTACTTTGATACAGCTCTTATATTGGATCCCATTAAGAAGGCATATCGAATGATTTAGTGAATGTATGTGGAATATGTGTAGGAGATGATTTGCAACTCAGTGGCCTCAGCTGTCATGATTAGCAGGGTTGTTTCAGCTGGTTGCAGTCAACTCTCATGTATCTGCATACCTTGCAGACTGTCACTGTGTTGTATTTGTGTTGTGACGGTGTTGACGTTTGAGTCACCAGCTGCTTCTCTGACCAACATGCTTCATATAATAGCTGAGGTTCACCACCTCATCTGAGTCAGCTCATCCTTTGAGCATGGTTACTTAAGATGGATTAAGTTGGAAACATTATTACTGCGTATTCAGCAACAGTCTTTCTTAAATTTATGCAGAACTGCATTTAAAAAAAATGTGATGGTAGAATTTGGGAGCCATTAAGACCGATTCCCAAAGGAAAGCACACAGCTGGGGAACAGTGGACCTCCCTCCTTTGACAATTACCAGCGGCAGATGAAGGGGGCCGGGACGCAGAAAGGCTGAGATTTACACGGCCGTTTCAGGCATTTGTGGAGGCCTGTTTTCACCGTTCTGTGAGACGCAGTGAAGCGCACGGGTCCGTCCCGCCCTGCCTCGTTTACATATCCCGTGGGAGTGCCAGATGTGAGGTCATAATTTCAGCCTCTCAGTCAAAGTGTCAAATCCCACACAACTTTGGATGATGGACACCATAGACAGACGAAACCCACACATGTTTTATCAAGGTGGATTTCTCAGGTTTTATTTCATAAAATGACAAAGAAACAGTGACACAAAAGGAAAGACTCTTCATGAGAAATCTATCCTGCCCCCGTCAGAACTGCCTTACAACCCAACAGTTGTCCTCTAATGAGGGGGAAGTAATGAGCGTTACACCGAGGAGAATTGTGATGCCGAATCTTGTTATTCACGGCCGCACTTTTTTTTTTGCTTCACAAAACAAGAGGCGTTAACACAGCAAAGAAGAATGTTATGGCATACTCATTTATATTTCAACGATATTTTACCCCAAATATTTCAAGTTCCTCCAGTCACAACACTTTTAGGGTTTTTCTTTTGTGCGGAGAATGTGCGGTGAGCCAGTGGAATAAAAGGCAGCATGTAATTTATGTGACTGAGAGCAGGTAGTACGATGAGAGCGCCGTCTCATTTGAATTCGAAAGCGGGCAGTTGCAATGCTGAGATATTGGCAATATTAATTAGTTATGTGGCCTTTGGGCATTATAGTTAATGGCATTGTGAGGATGCCACATCTTTCCAGCAACAAATGAATGCAGTCGTTTCTTTTTTTGAGGCTGATTATACTGGAAAAATGCAACATAGATTCAGAAGACAGAATCACCTAATTTATATTGGACAATAATTTGCTAGTTTTAGTGACACTGGTACATATTTTACATGAAAAATCATCATTTGTGAATAGACAAGTGGTGTAGTTCGAGACTGTTTAATGGTCTTGGTCTCGTCTCGGAATCTAAAGCATCTTTACTTGGTCTTGTCTCGGTCTCAGACAAGGTGGACACTGTTTTTTTTTAATCTAGACTGCTCGAGTCCAGGCCAGCACTACTGTGATCAGTCAGAAACACAGAATGCAGGTGTTCACGCGCTGCTTTTCCAGTATCGTCTGGAGTGCCATACGCACCAGTATTTGAGATTTGTTTCCATTTCAAAAACAACATTGAAGAATTTGTTTTTGTTGCAAATGTGATGAAAAAAAGGATACTGGTTATTTTGTAAATTTTTTGGGGGGTGATTTTTCTTTGATACATATATTGTTTGTTTTGTCTCAGTCTGGACCTCCAAAAGTCTTGGTCTTTTTTCAGTCTCTACTAGGGTTGGGCGGTATTTAAATGTTGACACAGTTTTTCCGTCTCCACATTTCACCGGTGTATACAGTCATACTGTTGCTGATTTTGGACTTTTTTCTTCTTTTTTTTTAAAGACTTATCTTGCGCTGACAACAGCCAATCTGTCTAGAAGTTAACTCATTCACTGCCATTGACGGCTATTGACATAAAAAAATTATTTGAACTATTTCTGTTAGTTTAACATTTTTTCCACTTTTGTTAACAAGAGTATGAAAACCGAAGGAGCTGAGCCGAAAGGCAAAGCTCTCGATTTACCGGTCGATCTACGTTCCTGCCCTCACCTATGGTCACGAGCTGTGGGTCGTGACCGAAAGAACAAGATCCCGGATACAAGCGGCCGAAATGAGTTTCCTCCGCAGGGTAGCCGGGCTCTCCCTTAGAGATAGGGTGAGAAGCTCGGTCATCCGGGAGGGACTCAGCGTCGAGCCGCTACTCCTCCACGTTGAGAGGAACCAGTTGAGGTGGCTCGGGCATCTGGTTTGGATGCCCCCTGGACGCCTCCTTGGGGAGGTGTTCCGGGCATGTCCTACCGGCGGGAGGCCCCGGGGACGACCCAGGACACGCTGGAGAGACTACGTCTCTCGGCTGGCCTGGGAACGCCTTGGGATCCCCTCGGAGGAGCTGGCTGGAGTGGCTGGGGAGAGGGAAGTCTGGGCTTCCCTGCTAAAGCTGCTGCCCCCGCGACCCGACCCCGGATAAGCGAAAGAAGACGGACGGACGGACGGACGGAGTATGAAAACCTAAAAATGTTTTATTGTACATTTAGAACAGATAGAAAATTTATGATTAATCGTGAGTTAACTATTAAAGTTATGTGAAATTTAATCACCTGACACGGTTTAAAAAAAAGAGAAAAGATTATTAAAAAATTAGCAGCGGCAGGCAATTAATTTTTTTATTGTAATTAATTGTATGACTCACAAGTTAACTTGCGATTAATCACAAATTTGATATCTGTTCTAAATGTAGAATAAAAAATTCTAGGTTTTCATACTCTTGTTAATAAAAGTGTAAAAAAAAAAAAAACGAATAGAAATAGGTAAAATTAATATTTGACGTCTATTACCGTCAATGGCAGTGAATGAGTTAATGGTCACAGATCTGTTCACTGTGTGTTTCAGTGAATTTGTAATAATCTTTTGTGTGACGAAGGGCATTTGAATGTCTGTCACTTCATGACAGCACTCCTTTTACGCCGCGAAGCCAAGCTCAGATAACACGTAGAATACATTGTTTCCCGCGGACGCGCACAAACTTCTACGGCCCTCCACACTTACAAACTGTTTTTCGGTTTACTGGACTCTTTTAATAGACTCCGCTGTGGGTACACATTCAACATCTACGCGACACACAAACATAAGCACGCAGCCTCCACCCCAACCTCAGAGCACGCACAAATACACTCACCTGTGTGCCGCAGGTTGATGTGTGTCCTTGGACAAAAACAAAATCACTTACTGATTTTTTGTATAAATAAAAGCGCTTTGTGGCGTGGCGACAAACTTGTCTGAGTCCAGAGATACGAAGTATATTCCATCTCGCACCAATACAGTCCTCATGTAGTTTTTGCATACAGGCCACATCGACATTTGCTGCCAAATTGTAGCAGTTGCATTTTTTTTTCTTTGTAAGCCGAGCTGTGCTGTGGGTGCCGTTTTGCCTTGCTCCGTCTAATTGTTATAGTATTAGTAATTTGAAAACAATTGCAAATGTTGTGTTATCAAAAAAAAATCTTTAATATCATAATAGGTCATTATACGCTGCAAGCTGCAGTTTTTTTGTTTTTTTTAATGACAGTATTGACAGTGACACCGCCGCCATTTTTGGACACCCCGAGATACCGTATTACCGTTTTACCGCCCAATCTTAGTCTCTACATTCAAAAATCTTGGTCTGGTATTGGTTTCGACCTCCAACAGTTTTGGTCTTTTCTCAGTCTCAACCTCCAAAAGTCTTGGTCTTGTCTCAGTCTCGACCTCTAAAAGTCTTGGTCTTGTCCCGGTCTTGACCTCCAAAAGTCTTCGCCTTGTCTCAATCTTGACGTCCAGAAGTCCAGAAGTATTAGTTTTGTCTCGTTCTCAACCTACAACAGTCTCTGTCTTATTTTGGTCCTGACCTCCAAAAGTCTTGGCCTTGTCTTGGTCTCGACCTCCAAAAGTTTTGGTCTTGCCTTGGTCTCAACCTCCAAAAATCTTTGCCTTGTCTCAATCTTAACGTCCAGAAGTCTTAGTCTTGGTCTTGTTCTGGTCTCGACCTCCAAAAGTCTTCACCTTGTCTCGGTCTCGACCTCCAGAAGTATTAGTTTTGTCTCGTTCTCAACCTACAACAGTCTCTGTCTTATTTTGGTCCTGACCTCCAAAAGTCTTGGCCTTGTCTTGGTCTCGACCTCTAAAAGTTTTGGTCTTGTCTTGGTCCTGACCTCCAAAGGTCTTTTTCTTGTCTCGGTCTTGACCTCCAAAAGTCTTGGTCTTATCTTGGCCTTGACATCCAGAAGTCTTAGTCTTGTCTCATTCTCGACCTCCAGAAGTCTTGGTCTTGTCCGGGTTTCAATCCTCTCTCAAGAATGCCTTAGTCTCGGTTGGTATGGTTTTGACTACAACACTCGACTGGACTGCCACTTTCTCCCCTCAAAATGATACTGGAATTTGCTCTAGTACATAGAGCCTATGGTGGACTAATAGAGCTTTAAAAGGGACATGGCAACCATTTCACACACATCACCCTAAGACGGTAATTTGGCAGAGGGACAAACTAAGTAGGGGGTGAGTTGAGAGGAGATCTAATTCTTTCAAGTAGAGGATTCCAGGCTTCAGAAATAGGAGAGTATGCACTGAGCTGTCTTTATCTCCAAATCCTCTTGTTTCACGCTCTCTCACATCCCAAATGGAAGGAAGTCTGAGTCCCAACAGGAAAAGCAGGCAAGCAATGGAAAACCAGATCTGAAAGTGTGTTCTCAAGATCTAATGATAAAAGCACTATTCACAAAGCCGTTTTTATGTGTGTCCTTGCCTCCAAGTAGTTTTTTGCATGGCTATTTTAGAATCTTGATAAGAACTGACTCAACGTGTTTGTTATTGTGGGTGTGTCCAGACAGGACATGCCAAACAAACCCGAGAAGATGCTCGATGATGCTGAGCACAGACAGAAAAAGGCTTAAACCCGCTTGCATGTCGAAGCAGAGGGTGTCTTTGTTCAACAGTACACAAGACATTTGACAGGATTTGTGGCTGAGTAGAGTTGTAGGTACGTCTCTGGAGGCGAGATGGATGTGCCTCTTTGTGTACGTTTGAGCCCATTTGAGCCATTTCTCTGACGATCGTGGCAGAATCTTTGAAGTTGTATAATGATTATGCTATTTTAAACAGGGTTAGTCCTTTAATAATACAAAAGATCCTTTCTTTATTGTCCTCACCCATCAAATCAAAACCCCTCTTTCTTCCCTGTGAGAAAAAAAATTCCCCCATTTTTTAAAGGAGAGTATGCACTGAGCTGACACTATCTGACTAAAACTATGACTCAAACTGTAATCTTGTAAACTAAAAGCATGCACACACACAAACACGCATACGCAGTCCATCTTGCTAGTCGCTAATCTTCTCCAAATTGTGACTGGGAATCATTTAAATAATCCCTTAATTTTCAGCATCTGTTGTGCTTTAATGCTTCTCTCAATAATTAGGCCTGCAAGCTGCAGTAAGTGCAGGAGGCTTAGTGGAGAGATTTGGGGCTACCGGGGCAGGGCAGGGTGCAGCGGTTGGGGTGCTGCAGTGGGAGGAGCAGCGGCCGGATGGACAATGGGGTGCGGTGTGTATTGGAGGGGGGGGGGGGGGGGGTGCGATGGAGGCGCAGGGGCAGGCCGCTCTTTGTCCCTGGGATGGAGACATGGCAGGGTGGTGAGCAGGGTGACTAAACAGTACCTTTCCCATCATTGTGTAAACAAAGTAGCTTTCATTTCCTTCCTCTGATTACTTTGCTACTAATTAATGCTGGCTTGCTTCATCTGTAAACGGATATAATCCACAGTGTGTAATTATAACCTTCTCGGCAGGCAAAACCTTTTTGTTTTGCTCCGATCACTCCTTAAAAAAATGACGGCACAGTGGCAGATGTCCAACCTGTGTTGATGTTGAACTTGTAACAAAGCATGCTGTTGCCATTTGAAAAGGTCAAACCAACTCTGCAAAGAGGCTTGTGGCAGCAATGCAAAGACCATTTGTCATCCGCAATGACTGTAAACTGGACAGTTATACGATGAAAAGCAATCAATACATGTAGAGCGTGTTAGCCATCTGCAGTGAAGACTCTGCTGAGCTCAACAAGACTAAAAAGCTGACATCAAATAACAATTTGTACTGAACTTTAGCATTCCTATGTTTTCACAAGATTCACTGCTATGGTGAGAAGCGAAATGAGTTGATTATACTTAATGTAAACACATTTTCCCCCAGATAATTATAAAAATAAAGTACAGTTTTTAACTGTAAATTTAACAAGACTGTATGTAATATAACAGTATATGACAAAAAATAATGTGATTAATCGTTCAAAACATGACCAATAACAATTTACTGTTAGGGTAATTCATTTATTATAACACCCCCCCCCCCCCCCTTACGAGTTCTCAAACCGCTTAACATTTCGTCAAGTCATTCACACTCTGATGCAGCATTAGGAGTTCAGGATTTTGCTCAAGGATACTTAAACATGTTCACCAAGGGGGTCAAACCCACAACCTCAGGGTTACCAGACATCTACTCCACCACGGGTTCACGCTGCCACTGTTGTTGATAATTTTAGATCTCATGAAATGTATACGAGTACTTGGTAGTGCTGATGCCTGAACCTTAGGCAGCATCCGTAAGTCCAATTCTTTGCTTTGCTTATTATTCACCTCTAAAGCTTTCCCCTGTTATATTGTTATGTTATATTACATACAGTCTTGTTAAAATTACAGTTAAAAACTGTACTTTAATTACCTTTTCTTTTTACAAGAAAGTAATTTTTTGTTATTTCACAGTATTTTTCTGGCGCTGCTGGAAAATTACCGTTTTTTAAACTTTTTTTTCTCTCACAATGTATATCTCATTAGATAAATGTTAATACAATGAAATTGTAGTTATTTTCACTTAAAAAAAAATTGTCAATTCACAAAGAAATTATGGTAAAATGATAAATTTTTACTGTTAATTTCTCAGTAAAAATAATTTTTCTTTTTTTAATGGTTTTAACGTTGAATTTTACATTTTATTCCATTAAATAACAGACAATTATTTGTGAAATTACAATACATTTGTGAACGTATTTTAACAATCAATATATGTATTTCTAATGGAGTTCTTTTTTTTTGTAAAAGAACAGAAATATTGTGTGTTACAGTTACAGTGATTTCATGTTATTTTACATTTGACATGTAAAATCAGAGTTTATTTTGTAAATTAAATGATGTTTTTAAAATGCAGAAAAAAACTGTAAAACAAAATGTCAAATTTTTTTACATGATAGTCAGTCTATCAACATGAGCGTGCACATTGCATAGGCAGGGATGGCTACCAAGCCCCGAATTGGCCCGGGGGTTTATTAAAAACTGGAGTATTGATATACAAGACACTTAAATGGTTCTATTAACATTTTTGGAGAAATGATTCAAGTTATTGTTTTGATTATTTAGGCTATATGTATTTTATTTTTCATATACTTGAATAAAAATTAGTACTGTATGTTCATCTAAAATGCATGTTCATAATCAGAGGCAAGCGATCTCACCCCACTGCAGAGTCACACACTAGAGGCATCTGTGACTCCTTCATTGCATTGCTGCGTGATTATATTACGATATGATACGTAATATTATATAAAAAAACGTCTGTATAACCTTATAGTTTTTTCTTAGGACTGGGTATCAGTTCTAATGTCCTCAATCGATTTGATTTTGAGTCACATGAGTTCAGTTCAGTTCGATTCGATTTTGATTTTTTCTGATTCAATTCGATTCACTGCAATTCAATCCAATATTTATTAATTATGGAACATCAATTCTTCTTAAATATCAAGGATATGATAACAACTCCACAAACATTAAATTCCGAATTAAATTTTGCGGAGGCAGTAACTGGTTAAATGATTTAGTTTATTAATGAAAGTAACACTTGTTATAGTCACTTACGTGTTACACAAACATTGACATCAATAAAGATGAGATGAAAACATTTTGATTCTAATTCTAATTCAATAATTGTAAATATAAATTTAAAATATTCTGAATTGTCTGAAAGTGCAATAAGTTAGGCATTTCATAAATAAAAAAAAGAAAATAATAATAATAATAATAATAATTTCAGTGTACATCTGCCAACTGCCAACCTAGCCAGAATATGTGTGATGTTCTCCATGCAAAGCTCTATATAGTTTGCTGAAGCAATTTAGCAGTGTTCAAAGGGGCATTGTAAAGGTAAATAAAAGGTAGAGCGGTTGATAAACACACTGGCAGATTATCACGTTGCTCACAGCTGTGCCACACATATAGTGAGGCAGCATAACAGTAGAACATCAAACAGAAAAAGTAATGGACTACAGCAAATGATATTGCCTTCTGTAGGTGTGGGATATGAGGAAGTGAATGCGACCCTGCTCATCCGCTGTCAGCAGCAGATACTTTTGGCTTTACTAACAGGTGTGCTGTAATTCATGTGATACAAAGGGGTGGCAGGACAGCTTTGCATTTCAGGAAAAATACATCAAATGTTTTCTTAGCTAAAATGGAGGCCGGAAAGAGCAGCAATGATAGGCTCTGGGTATCTTAGACATAAACACACAGAACAACACGGTATGCTGCGGAGTTATTTGCAGGAATCTTGTACCAGCAGGTAGTAATATGCATGTGCGTTTATCAAGGTAAATCCAGAGAGCGACCATCTGCTGTGGTTGGTGTCATATCAGGGGATGCAGATTTAGCAATACATCGTCCCTGCTCCCATCAAATGGACGCAGGGACTTTTTATGCAGTCATTTCTAACATGGTTGTTCATTAAAAGTGATAGACCAATATGTTTTTTCAAGGCCAATACCAATACCGATTATTAACTCACTCACTCCCAGCCATTTTCACTGAATGAATCCTGTTTGTTTCCGGCTGTTTTACTGGATTTTGACTGATTTTGCAAGGCCCACAGAATATTGTGTTCTATTGCTATAAAAAAACATGGAATCTACCAAAAAAAAAAGAGTCTCTATCTTTCATCAGGAAAAAAATGTGTATTTCTATCTGTTTCCATTTTGCAGCAATTTGCATTAGAATATAGCAAAGTTTCATGATTATACACAAATCTGTATACTGTAGAACTGTGGGTAAATGAGCTTTTTGCAACGTGGCCCTGGTTGATCTCTTTTGCTCTGCTGCCACCTGCTGGCCGTTTTTGTAATAACTACCATTTCCTCAACCGTGCTCTGTAGATGAGAGGCTGCATCAAAGCCTTCTGTATGCTCTAGCATAAGAAAAGCATATTTAAAAAACGTATGAATACGTCTTTGGAACTCATAGAACATTTAAAATAGAATGTATTTATACGTTTTTGGGAGCGAATGAGTTAATAGTCAAGGAGGCTGATAACCAATATTTCAAGCCGATATTCATTTGCAGTGAAAATATTAGCACCAACATAAAAAAAAGCTATAACTTTTGTTGAAATACCATTAAGCATGTTTGTTAAATCAACTTTTCAAATTTATTTTAATTTTAAAAATATAAAGAATAGACAGCTTTGTTTAAAAATGATGAAAATTGCATGAAGCTTCATCACCATGTGATAATTAAAAACTAAGCAAGTATATAAAAAAAACATTTGAAATATTAAAAAAGCTCCGTAAAGTTTACTACTGTAAATAAAGTTTTTCAAAATGTCAGCATAATTTCTTAATTTTAACAATTTAAAAAATAAAAACTGTTCCCAGTGTCAGCGTCATCATTTATAACGTAAAGTGGACATTTAAATAAATACATACATGAAAAGTTCTCTGTATTTACAAGTTAAAACGGTCTGTGAACATCTTACAAATCCTGATGAAAACCCAAAATTTGCTACGTTCACAAGCATTCACCGCTCAGTGAGATGCTAGCTTTATCGGCCTTCAGATTCGTAAAAAGGCCAATATTTATCAAAATGTCAAATATCGGCACTGATAATCAGCCTGGCCGATAATCAGTCTATCCCTATTGATTACACATACAGTATTTTTTTATTATTAAACATCGCACAATACAAAAAATTTTGAGAGCTACTCCAACATATCACTGATGTCGGCCGGAGTCCTCGCGTCTCCAAAACCATCACTTTACAGGAAACCAAAAATGTTTTCCTGTTTGTTAAGCCATTAACAGTGCAACGTCAAAGAAATAAGCTATTTTACGAGCTTTAGATTGGTCTCTAAGTTGTAAAAATAACCAACAAACCAAAAATATAGGTTTGTGAAAAAATAAGAAGTTCATGCAAACTCCACACAGGAAGGCCTAAGTCAGGATTCCAACCCCAACCACAGAAAACAATCACATGAACTGTTGGCAAATAAATTAGCACACAAAAAGGCAAAGCAAGCTTCGTGGTCAGGGAAATAGGGGCCAGCCTTTCATTGACTTGTTTAGTGAAATAAAGGCTAAAAATGTGAAGCATTTTTTGACTGATAACACTGCTCCCACCCTTTTCACCTCCTGCAGAGATCCTTAATAGCATCCATCAATCTTACTATATTTAACTTGGTGCACAAGCTCCATCGTATTGATCGACACATCGGAATAAGGATAGTCACACCACTGGGAAGCCAAATGCAAACAAGCGAGCAACACGTCCAGAAAGGCCAATTACATTACAGGCAGGTTTTGTCATTTGAGAGAGAAATTCACTGAAGTAAGAAAATCTGTCCTTTATGCCAGTAAATGGAGGATACAAATTAAGAGCTGACCTGAGAAAAGTGAAGCAAAGGGAGGAAAACTGCGAAAAGTCAGATTGTGAATTTAAGATGATAGAAATGTGGCTGTGCAGTGATGTCATTAACCACTTACTAAGTGACGGTGTTCCTCAAAAACAGTGGCTATTTTGAGTAACTAGAAATCTAATGTTACTATTTCAAGTAACTTATAAAATAACTTATTTAATCTTAAAATCAAGTAATCAGTAAAATAACTAAGTTACTTTTAAAAACAAGTAATCAGTAAAGTAACAAATTTACTTTTAAAGGGGAAGTCAACCCAACAATTTTTTTGGACAATAATATGTTCTATGCAGCCCCATTGGTCTAAATGTGGTATTCTGGTTAGTGGAATATGAGTTAAGTAGTAAAATCCATCCCTTTTTATCCATCTCAGTGGGCAGCGATTTTGCCACTTGCTGTCGACTGAAGATTACATTACAGTTGCTCAGGGCTCAGGCAACGACCAATCACAGCTCAACTTCAGAAAACAGGTGAGATGTGATTGGTCGTTGCCTGAGCCCTGAGCAACTGTAATGTCATCTTCAGTCGTCAGCATGTGGCAAAATGGCCGATCCCTGAGATAGATAAAAATGGCTGTATTTTGCTTCATAACTCATATTCCAAAAATGTAATATTACAGATTGTCATGTTTGGACGAGTGAGGTCAAATATAACATTTTTGTCAAGAAATATTTCAGGTTGACTTCCACTTAAAAAAAAAAAACAATCAGTAAAGTAACTATAAATTACTTTTTCAAGGTAACTTATGCAGTTTACTGTGGCAAACATGGTTTGTGTGATTCATTCTCGCTGGACTTACGAGACTCTCTCAACATTGTCAAAAGGCTGTTGACCCATAGCAGAATCATTGATGTGATATATGTATGTTGCCGTCAAATTTTGATTTGGGCGCATTGCCGTGACATTTGACACACATCTATTGTACATAAAGAAATTACACACAGATGACTGAGCTTCTATAGCTTGGCGGCAGTTAAGATTGATTTCACACTCTTTGGAATGACATAGGCAGTCCTTGACTTTCTGAAAGTCTGATCATGTAATATAAAAAAAAGAAAAGAAAAAAAGTACATTATTAAGGTATTGCTTAAGTCAATTCTCAAAAAGGATTTTGTGGAAGTGGAAGCTGATACTCTTTTTACAATACAGGTACACGGTACATTTTGTAGTAAACTTTCCTCTAAAAAAGATCATTTTCAGTCCCAGTCTAAACAGAGTAAACTTTACACTTGGAAGAGAGTAAATATTATATTAAAAAAGAAATAAATAAATCACTCAAGGGTTGGGGAACAATCCCACAACATACAGCATTGAAGGTTGCCACACTACCACTTGAGCTTTGCCATGCCTGCTGTTTGTTAATATCAAGGTTATTTTAGTTAATAAGAAACTGATGAAAAAACAAAACAAAAACAATCTTTATAAAATAAAATAAAAACAAAAATGCTTTTAAAAAACGGAAACTAACTGAAACTCCGTTTTATGTTTACAAAACTAACTAAAACGTCAAAAATGTCCTTTGTTTTATTCTTTGGTAATTATTTTAATGCATGAGCCTTTGGGGATGATTTTAAATGTGATTTCAAGTATATTTATTTAACCGTAATAAGGACGTTCGAAAGTGTGTCACACAGAAGAGATGTCATCTAGTAACAGCCAATAGAGAAGCACCTTCACATGACGTTGCTCTTAGGTGACAATTTTGGGTGCTTGACTTTTGGCTCCAATGGCTCCAATGGCTTGGTTCACCTGCTTTTTCATTTAAATCAGCCAAAATGCAACGTTAGCTAAGAAATGTGTTACTTTTTTCATTTTACCATGGTGTTTATTAAATATTATACAGAATACACAATAAGAAAAACTAAAAATGAAACTAAAACTAAGCATTTTTTAAATAACTAAAACTAATAAAAACTAACAGAACCACCCTGAAAACTAATTCAAACTAACTAAATAATCATGCTTGTTATATTGCTGGTGTGTCCAAAAGAAGACCAAAAATTGAGGTACGAGGATTTTACCTGACATAAGTGATATAATGACACAGTCGGAGTGGCATGGGTCAGCGGGTAGATTGGCTGCCTCCCAATCTGATGGTTCTATAGTTGTTCCTCAACCCTTGAGTGATATATTTGTATTTATTTTTTTAAAGTTTTAATACAAAATAATAAAAGTTTACTCTGAGTAGACTGGGACTTAATATAGTCTTTTTTTTAGACTCAAATTTACCTTACGAAATTTACTGTGTAGCCTCTCTGGATGATATTGAAACGGTATGTTGGAATAAGTGTGTATTACACAAAGACAGCCCACACAGATGCTCAGCTCTCCCAGTCATACTGTAGGTGATAAGCATCATGCGCCAGGAAGCAGCAGATTGATCAGCCAAGCTCAAATGCTGCATGAGGACAAAGAAGGGGGCGGAGGGGCCAGAGGGGCACAGAGCCAATAAAATATCACATCTGCATTAAAATGCCATCTCTACAACAAATCGTGCTATTTCAGGGACAGCTATTTAAAAGCAGTTGAAGGGTGAGCTTCTTGCACCAGAGGAATACGGTGAAACATCTCCATTATTTATTGGCTTCTTCTCTATTTTACTGTCTTACCAAGGTAGGGGGGGCAGAAGAGGTGCAGCAGTCATTTCTGCTACTGAAACAACATGCACTTAATGATATCACAAGCTTGAGCGGACTCGTGGGGGAGGGGTATGCAAAGGGTTGAAATGATGGTGATTGTGGTCTTGGCGTGGGGGGGATGAATGGCGACGTTATCGAGGGTGAGGACATTATAGCATCCAATAAATGTTTGAGGATTTATACTGGAGCTTCAGGTTGGAATTAGTGCTGCTTTGTAGCAGATGTCTATATTAAGTCTGCAGCATCATGTGATATATATATATATATATTCAAAATAACTTTTGAACTGATTGTCACACATCTATACTGTATTTTAAAAATCTTACCTATCACAGCTAAATAACTATTTTAAGTTAATTAAGATTACAAGTGATGACATTTATTTATTTTTTTACTTCTTTGAATGAGTCTTCTTACTTCTTCTTACATTTTTCTTCTGTTGAGCACCCTTATTTCGATTGGTTGGAATAAATGTGAGAAATAAACCCCAAAAGACCACAACGCATGTTGGGTTAATCCGTTGCCACTGACTGGATTAATCTCACATGGCAACGGTTCAATTTGTTGGTGAAATTTTGAATTCAGGGGAATTTGAATTTGACAGATTTCACTATTTCAGAATGTCGAATGTAGTCTAGGCAGATCGTCACATTGGGGCCACGCCATTGCCATTTGATTGCAAAATAAATCTGACTCTTTCACAAGAATAGCTAGTTCACTAATCCAACTTGCTTTAGATACAAAGCAGCAGTGTGAAGTTGATGGATGGACAAAATCATCACTAGTGACTGTGCTTTTACCCTGACCTTGGCTCTCTAATCCAATAACCACTAACAGTAAACCTGTAAACCTACACTGGCAATCATATATTCACTCTTTAATATACAGCATATCTCCTTATCTTCCTGATCATTCTTACCAATTTAATGCTATTGTTTTTTAAAGATGTCACAATCAGCGTCCTTTGCCGTTCTCTATGTTTATGTGCTGCCAATATTCGGGTTATGGTCAATATTGCGGTTTCTGAAACATTCGAGATAAACCGTTTACATGCGTGAGCGAACAGAGTTACTCCCGTATACATGGCGATTTGAATACCTAGTATGGAAATGGCGACGCACAGACAACATCATGAAGCACATAGACACCATTGCTGCTTCTTACTATCTACCATCAATAAAACACATTATATTCATGTCACTTACCACACTAACAAACAGTCGGTTTCCACCTCACTTTGAAAAGTGTTGTTTTGTTCTACGTATCAGTTTCGCAATTTTTGTTTACCTCTGCTTGTTTATTTCCAGTAGGTTGCGAGCCAGACGCACGGACTTGCCGTATATACACGCATATGTGTGTATATACTGTGTACATACTGTGGCAATGTGAAATTGTCTCAGAGAAATCAATGTATCCAATTTAGGCTTGTTTAGCGAGTGGCAACCTAAGATGGCCGCCGCGCATAAAAGCGAATAGAACATGTATAGAACACAAACCAAAGTTACATTCAAAAGAGGTACTCCAATCGCATTTATATTCAGGTTAGAAAAGGAGTAACCCAGAGGTCTTATTTGGCTTTTTAAAAACACAACTAAGAACATATTTGGGGTTTTGTGTGTGTTTACATGGTCTTTTAAAACTTTTGAAAGAGTTTTGAAATGGCTATTTACGTAAACAGAGCCATTGTTCCTTTGGATTTGCATTGAACACATTACACAAATGACAGCTTTGCTGCCTTTTGGTAGTATTTTAGAAACAAATGGTAATGTCAAATTGTTTTTGCACTTGCATGAATTCCACTTGCACATGCTAAAATTCCGCCTTTACAAATACAGGGAGTCCTCGAGTTACGTCGTACGCGAACCCCTGTCGTTTCGACTTTACGGCGCCCGTGCCTCGTCTGTAGCACCTTCTTTTTTGTTAATTTGCCACAGTAATCATGCCATTTTAAAGTTATCTAAAGTTGCGTTGTTTTTACCTCCAGCAACGGACGTCCATCAGCAGGTCGGCTCACCATCAGGCGCTTGAAATTTCCGTGTTCAAGTTTGAATTAGCTCCGCTTTGCCGTCCGTCAGCAATGAATGTCCTAGCGGAAACACAAAATATTGGTTCCGTACTGTCTTTCGGGTCGCGCAAATATGTTTTTTTTTTATTACTGTACAAAGTATTGTAATGTAAATATCGACTTTAATGGGAAATCCGACTTAACCCCTAGGCGTTATTGTGACCCGTTTTTGGCTTTTTGTTGATTCTGACCAAGCCATTTCAAAATAAAATACTGCCCACGGGTTAAGTCGAAATTTGGGTTACGTCGCCAGCGTAGGAACGGAACTCCGCCGTAACTCGAGGACTCCCTGTATAAGAAAACCTTTTTCTGAGTCATTCTGTCAGAGATGTGTGAGAAATATTCAGCAGCGTAACCAACACTGCATTATAATGAGAGCCGTATGCAATATTTTTTCCTCCTGTAGCTACATACTGTAAGAACACCCAAATATTGTAACCACCACCACTCAGTATGGTACAGTACTGTATGTGGTTTACCGTAGCCACTGCGGCTGCTTCGGTCCGGCTCCATTTACATGTAACCTTTTTGTGATTATTCTATTAGGGTTGCGACTTATGTGTCAATAGTGGCAGGGGCGGGGCTCATGTTTTATGCATGATGAGCTGAGGTCCAGTAATGTCAGCAAGATCAACACGCCAAATCAGTAAATGCAAGCACATGTCGTTG
The DNA here is from genome assembly GCF_051991255.1 of Vanacampus margaritifer. NCBI lineage: Eukaryota > Metazoa > Chordata > Actinopteri > Syngnathiformes > Syngnathidae > Vanacampus > Vanacampus margaritifer. The sequence goes on from NC_135435.1 coordinate 7,785,110, forward strand.
TATTATTTTACTCTTTTGTTTCAAAGGCTGTACAATGCACAAGTGCATGTTCTTGAGTGTCTTTAAGTTGAGCAACTATTTGTCATGCTGAGCTTCTCATTTGTGTGAATTGTGTTGTGTTCCTCTGCAACATCATCAGCAGCAGTAATGCCTTTGGGGCTTTAATTCAATGCTACAGTGCGCTTGCACTCGACAACAATACAGTACATTACGCACTGTATTGGCTTTTCTTCACATTCACACATTAGAAATGATAAACAAAAAAATATTCTTATCAGTTTAAGGTTTGCATCGATTTCACATAATTTAAAAAGTGAAATTGCAGGAAATACAATTCTAAAAAAACAGAAAAAAACTAAGGTAGTAAGAATTTAGGCTAAGCTGTTTAGAAAGTGTAAAAAAAAGAAATTATAAAATACTGCTGACGTGAGATGTTTCATTGTCTTTGCTCAGCAGTGATGCAAACGTGTAAAACACTTAATGTAATTTCAGGAAAGTTGTAAATTCCAGGTGGCTAAACGTTACACATAAATACACACTAGCTGAATGATCAAGCATCTAAAGCTGTTTAAAAGTTTTTAAAATAATGAATGAATAAATAAAAATCAATTAATAAAAGAAAAAAAGTCCACCTTTTTGTCATTCATAGAAAAAGTGAGTAATGCTGAATGAAATTTTTAAACAAGCTCCAAGTATCCATTGAGGGATCTCAAGGTCAGGTCGTGCCCACAGGCAGCAGGTATCCCCCAAGGACTACATACATGAGTAGTCTGCGTACCTGTTCTAAAAAATAGAATTTTGATTTTCTGGGGGTGTTGTAAAAGTGATCATTTGAAAATGTGAAATATGGAAGAGATATATCCTTATTATTGTGAGGAATCATTAACATGATCAGTATATTCTCATAAATGAATAATGAATTATTAATAATAACAATGACACTGAAGTTAAATTCAGCAAATGTGTTATTTCAGTAGTGTGTATCACACTGGCAGACCTTTGCAATAATCATTACCCAAGAAGTAGCTCTCACTTTTAAAAAGGTCAGTGGCCCCTGCGTTATGCAATGATATTATGGAGTATTCTCAGCACAATGCCAGAAATGGAGCTAATAATGATGGTGCTCCACTTATTGCCACTTTATGTGAAGTACTGTATCTCATTCGCTGGCACTCTCAATCCTTTGTCTATACGCAAAACTGCTGATACAAATTTGTCTGGTTTAAGTTATATTGGACTGTTTAAATGGTTCATTAATGACACTTCACAAGAGCATGGAAGAAAAGAAATTGGCTGAGATGATTCAATACTCACCAATTTGTTGTGACTCCAAACTATCAATCTATCCAACTGTTTTCTGGATTTGGGTCTCGGTGGTAGTAACCTAAGCAGACAAGCTCAGACTCCCACTGGCTGGTCACTTCGTTCAGCTCTCAGAGTGCAAGCAGACAGATACCGAGCTCTGCGGACATGTTTGATAGATGTCAGTCATATTTTAGTTATAAATATGTGAACAGTGGGAATCAAACCCTCTGAATAATTGTACAAATCAATTCATGACAGTTACGATAGGCAACGGAGGCAGTGCCGCACTCACTGCTGCCCCCTGGTGTTCTTTCCTCTCTTCTAAGAGTAAAAAAAGATAAAAACATTCTCATTCAATATTATTCATGGAACAGATGTTTTCGACCTGGCCTTTTCACCCATGTCAAAAACCGGTTTCCTACATTCTGCCATGTAGAGACTGTTAGTACGCAACAGAGGCGGCACGTTTTAAAGAAATGAGAGGTACCGCTTTGATTGGTCATCATCAAACTCTCTCGTGATCGCTCCCACAGCAGCGCAGACTTCTTCCTGTCAGAGCCACCGGCCTGAATTAGTTTGCCAAATTATTAACGCCGGGTCTAACCTGCCTCTGTGCAATAATGACACTGCGTACCACATAGAATTTATACTGTTAATGAAAACAGAGCCCACAATCTCACTAGCGTGAATCACAATCTTTCACTGGGCCACCTCCTGGTGGGTGGGGCCATTAGTGAAAAGTACAAATTAAAAAAAAAAAAAGTCACATAATGACTTAGTCTGAGAAAAATCATAGGCACATGCTAATAAATGACTCTCAAACTCAACAATGACATCATTCATGACTATGAGGACACAAAACGAAGCATGTTGTCTTTATAAAGGAAGCTTTCTGTTGAGCACTGCTTTCTAATTGTTCATCTTCTGAGTAATGAATTTATGTAAGCTATAGGTTGCAAGACCAGCCTAGAAATAATAAAGGATCTCCCATTGTTGATTGTATTCAGCTACATAAGTCCATCGTGGTCCAAGTTAATTAAGGCTGACATTAAATGATACACACTCGTGTTAGAAGGAGAGAACATTGTGTATGACGAGGACCTCTCCCTAATTGAGTTTGCCTCTAAATCTGCCATTGACGCTGCCTTTTGCTCTGCCGGGAAAAGATATGTGACGTGCAGCCCAAGTGAGCTCTGTGTACGTGGATATCGATGCATGTGTCTGTTATCGTAGTCTGTGTTAGCATGATTTTTTTTTTTTTAATCTGACTGGCCTACGTGCTAAATGGTAACATACATATGTCAGGAAATCCATATGTCTTTCACAAATGTAAGCAGAGATCACCTTCAGCAACTGTTGAGTGTGGCTCCTCTACAATTGGAGTGATTGCGTAATTATTGTGATGTATGTGTACGTACCTCACTGATGATGAGCCTCTCATACCAGGCCGTTAGGATCTAGTGTGCGGCTGCAGCTCGTGGTAGGACCTTGTCGTGTTTTCACTTCATAAAAGGTCATACGGCTTTGAGCAGCAGTAAAGAATAATTGGGCTTTTGTTTGGCTCCCAGGCTCACCTTACAAGTGTGAATTGTAATGTGCTTTCAGCCACTTAAGGAAATATACTGTACACCTTTCAATGCACAATGCAGTCTTTTGCTTCAGAACGTTCCAGGATAAAGATGCTGTGATTGTTTCTGTTAGACACTCTGCACAAAGTACACATTTATGTTAACTATTAGTTACTTGCTCATTAATAAATCCCTCAGAAGTTAATCTTTGTTGAATATTAAATATCTAACTGACTTCAAACTGAAATAAATGCAACCACCAGACATGGTCGAAAGCTGAAGAATATGCAACACACAAAATTTATTATAGAACTACAAAGTGAAAACAACTATTTGCATTTCTTGAAGAGAACAGCAAACAAAGATTGAGAGGAATGGTTCTTCAGTACAAAATATAAATAGATTATTATTATTATTATTATTCAATTTATTGAATGTATGTCTTCAATCTTTTGAAAGTTAGGCTAGAAAGTATAAATAACACATATCTGCTATTGCCATTGGATATATAAACAATATATATATATATATATATATATATATATATATATATATATATATATATATATATATATATATACTGTATATATATATACTATATACTATATACTATATACTAGTGAGGTCACCTATTTAATCAAGAGACCTGATTTAACGTCATCATTTGCCACATGTGTCATTTCCAAATAAACAATACCCATAAAGCAAATAAAAATTCATCCTTACTACAAATTTGGTCAGCGAAAGAATCCTTTTGAGTGTAATTGTACATACAGAAGCAACAATTATTTGTATTTCACTTGATATTTATGTAGTTCTTAATTGTTACTTTTGAATAATAGTTTTCTTCCCAGTGTGTTAATAAATGTGTGACTAAATATCCTTTAAATACCCCCCTGCCCCTCTTCTTCTCTTCCCATAGCCATGGCCGACTTCCATGTCCAGCCAGAGCCAGTGCATGCTGAGGAGTCTGGTGTGGCCAGATTTCAGTGCCAAATCCATGGCCTGCCAGAGCCTATTATCAGCTGGGAAAAAGACGGCAATCCTGTGGACACCAAGGACAAGAGGTCTGAATTGCAACGCATAATGATACGTTTATATATGATGTCACTTTCTGCTTACTTTTCAAGTACAGTTATGTTTATCAGTTTACATACACAATGGGTATGTAAACTCATGCGCACAACTGTATACATCACCTGCATACATTTACCACTAGTTGGCAGACGTATAGTTGTACGCATAAGTTTACATACCACTTCATCGTCTCCATGAGGCATTCCCGCGCCATCTGTGAGTCATGGTCATACTCTTTAAAGTGCGTATACAGTCTGCCCTGAGGCTCCCTCTGGGCTGGACATGCCTGGAAGACCGTAAAAGTACATAGAAGTGGACGAAGGCGTGTCGACTCTCAGTTTCTGCTGAATGGTCAAGAACCTCACCTTACAGTATCTCTGGGGTGATGTCCACTGCTTGTATTTATCATCACATTCTCTAGCCAGTGCTCACTACTATTATGTGCTCTTAGATGAGAATGGGAATGTAATGGGCTAGATACATTGAGAGCTTGGCTGCTTGCCTGAACACTCTTCGCCACCACAGTCCAATACCGCCGCACCAATCCTGCTGTCAATCTCCATCTTACCGCCTGCGTGAAAAAGACACCTAAGCCCTCCACATGATGAACGTCCAACCATATAAACACTCAACAGCAGAAAGGACCACTAAGATGGGCATCTTATAGAGAATGTGTGGCTGTACCTAGAAATGTTATTCTTTTTACGTAAGCCTATTGTGAGTAGGGGTCGCGATATTTTGACAGGCAATTTCTGAAGTTGTCCTGCACATAATACACGTGAAATAGTCGCAAATGTAGCCATGATGCAGAGTACAAGCGTGTAAAAACTGAATATGAAGCCAATATGGATTGCAACATCCAGTCAACTTTTACTCGCTTGCACAATGGCGGCGTTTGTGAGGCATTGCCAATGTTTACATGCGTTGTCAATTACAGTGTGTGTTAGCTCAATGCAGTGAGGCTTTTCTGATTGTGTTCGGCTGCTTTACTTATCTTATCTTTAGCGGTAGTCGTACTTGTGGAGTCTCTAAGTCACGTAATTCTCCATAAAGTCTGTGTTGGAACAGAAGTGACTTTCACGGCGAGCGTTTTTTGTCACACATTACAATATTATTTTGGTCTTGTCAACCCCAAATCATTTCCAGGCTAGGGACGTGGACTTAAGTCTTGCTAAGTCACTAATACAAGACTTCGATTCCATGTTGTCACATGTAAACACTTCTCTCGTCTTTCTCACGGCTGGCGACACCGAGTCACGTGACTGAATCCTGCTCGCTGATTTGCAGAATGAAGACGTATCACTTCCTCCTCTTTCGTCTATGCACACGGATTCGCCAAATGAAAACTTTCATCACTTCCTCCTACTTTTCAGCCAATCAATTGAGCCGTTTTCTCCCCATTTAGAGATAGTATTAAAACTCGATAATGTCAAATTGGACATCGTGAAAGCCAAGTTGACGATAATATCGACGACGATGATTATCGCCCACCCCTAACTGTACAATAAAAACGAGTGTGTTATTAATTTGTGTTGAGGTCATTTTTCTGCCACTAGATGGCATAATTGCATTTCTAAGACATTAGTGACAGCTCAGTGAATTTTTCTTTTCATATTAAGAGCTATCTAATCTTTAACATGAAGTAATTTGTGAAATTTTGCACATTTTTAAAATTGTAAGATCCAACTTGACCCCAGTCTAATCGTTAAAAAAAAAATGACGTTGAAGGAACTTTAAATTAACTCAAAATTACCGCACTAATTTTGACACCTCTAATTGTGAGTAATAATTTGCACCTTATGTTCTCTTTTAGGTACACTCTTCTGCCTACAGGTGTTCTGCAGATTACAGGAGTGCGTGAGGAGGACAGTGGAAAGTTCTGCTGCGTGGCTCATAACAGTGCAGGAGTGAAACACAGTGCTGAGGCCCTCCTTTCTGTTTCAGGTTGTTACATTTCACAACTTTTAACAGCAGCATACCATTAGCAGTTTTCCTAAAGTGAAACAAACTCTTGGCTTTACTGTACATCACACCTTCTGTGCCCTGATCCTTTGTAGTACTTGTCACCATTCCAGTATAGACCCAAGATTTTTCCTAACCTATTGTTTATCTGTGGGATCTTCAAGATAGAGAATATTGGTTTGCGGCACTCTAAAGAAATCCAATTAAAGGATGCCATCCATCATTCCCATTCCTACCTTAAATACATGCCCATCTTTTTCCAGGCTCCCAGTCATCTGTTTACAAAGAACCAATGATCCTAGTTGGTCCGGAAAATCTCACCCTTACTGTCCACCAAACCGCTATTTTGGAGTGTGTCGCGACAGGATACCCTCGGCCCATTGTGTCTTGGAGCAGGCTAGGTAATGAAAAAATCTTGTTGTGATTAAATGTAAGTGTCTGTCGCTGTCTGTTTTTTGTTGTTGTTCCGCATTGCCCACAAGTGCACAACCTATCAGATTGTCTTGTCATGCATGCTATATTGTAAGAGTCTCATGTCCGTTGGTATTCTCACAACCCCACAGCTTTGATTTGTCATGCGTTGTCTGATGTATTTTCCGACATGTGGTGTGTATGTATGATGCAATGGGACGACATATGCCTTAAAGGATGAACATAAACATGGTGTTGTTAACTACATGCCTCATCTCCTCATGAAGCTGGGAGGAAACGGAGGAGATCCTGGAGACTAATTGCTTCGTAGGGCTGAGACACATGCAATTAGCTTTCCCTCCCTTGGTGCACATTGTAATTCTTGACTATAATTCAAATCTGTCTTGATCAATTTTTCAATGTGACATCTGTTTTCCCCACCTTTTATCAAAACTGATTTGCTGCTCTAAATATAAACTGGTGCCCCTCCCGTCAACGGTCATAGCATAATCGCATTGACGTTTCAATCTTATTCATTGTCTCTAGAACGAAAATGCTAACACGATGGGATTTGAGACATATCAAATTCCATGGAAGAGGCTGGGCTAAGCTGCATAATGAAGCTAATAGTTTCACATCGCTCATTGCTTAATGCTGGAGTTTGTTTGCTACTATTCATTGAGCCGCACCACACCCTGCGGGCTCCAGTTCTTTCTTTTCTGACACTAAGTTAATTAGTTCCTGGCTGAGGGAACGTGAGAGGAAGAAATCTCGCTGTAAAAGTGCAAAAAGAACAAAAGCCATGTTGTTTAGACAAAGCTGGACGAGTACCTTTCAGTCCAGCGGGTAGTTGTGGCAAGTTAATTATGATGGAAACCTACAATAAACACAAAGAGTAAAGCAATGAAGGGTTTGCCTCATCAGAGCTAATGTCACTGTTAAGGTGAGCAAATTTTTTCTTCTAATGATTTGATTTAAGTCATATTTAGACATTGTCAAACCTCTCAAAACACTGAGATGAAATCGTTTTTCTTCAGTAACTGACATTAACATCTTTATTTCAAATGAACTCAAATGAACCTGGAGCCTGAAGTACTTGTTGAGGTAGCAAAATGTTGCTAGTTGGTAGACTACCTTTAATTGGCGAAAGGGGAGGGGTTTTCTCATATCTTATCGGAATGTTGTGCAATCACTTTCTTCTAGCTTTGAATATTAATCTTGTGCTATCAAACTGTATGGAATGGCCCATTAATAGTCCCAAAAATACATATCGTCAGTCTCTAAAAATAATTGCATAAGTCATGTTTTTTGCAACAACAAAAAATATTTGCCTAAATCATCTACACATGATGCAAATGGTAAATTTTTTTGTGTTTCCTGAAAAATCTGAAACAATGACTGAGGCGATTGTTTTAAGAAGGCGTCAATACGTAAAGTTTGGTCGGCCAATTGGTCAGTTGCTTTGGTAAGGTTTACACTTATTTTACCATCTATCTATCCATCCATCAATCAAGCCATCCATCCATCCGTCCATTTCCTATATCTTGCCCTCATTGGGTCGCAAGTGTGCTGCCCGTCTGCTCAAAAGGCACATGCAGACAAACAAACATTCACACTCACATCCACATCACAGCTATGATCAATTTAGAGCAGTGGTGTCCAAACTTGAAGGCCAAATACAGAAAAAAAAATGGATGGATGTAAGAGCCGCTTTGCAATTCTTTTAATTTAAGCCAACTGAAACCAACTGAAAACACTAAACAAGTAATTATGTATTGTTTATATTTTCAAGATATTTTGAAAAAAAACTGCTTCATAACAGTGGAAACAGTTTTCCGTTAAAGGTGGCAAAAAAGGCAAATACTGTAGTGATGGATTTTCAAGAGTTTTGGGTGACCTCGGCCCTGTATCCTATTAGACTAGATCCGCCCTTGCATTGACCACCGACCAAATCCCATCTCCACATTCAGAACCAAAACAAAAGCAAACTGTCGTAAGATGTCCATTTCTCAAAGTTACTCGAGCAACATTAAAGGTGCATTGTGCCGTTTAAAAAGGTAATATTGAAGCGTTTTCTACATCATGCATGCTCCACCAAAGCCCAGATGAGTACGAAGAGCCCTGACTGTTTTACTCTGAGTGCAGACCCACACACTCCACAGTTTCTTTGGGGAGGGGAGGGGTGGAGTGGTGGTGGTTGACATCATGTGCGGACGTGTGGCGTGTACTTAAGATGGTGTACGTACTCGCACGCGCACCATGAACGAGCCTGATGCAGATGCTGCAATTACACTTTGGGCCAGAGGTGGCAGTTGTGAGTAAAAAAGTGACAAACTGCACAAAGATCCTTTAATGCTCATAAATCAGGCCTTGACACAGAGCACAAAGTAGAATAAAGTATTTTTTGCTTCTAAAATTTAATCTTTATGGACTACATTGTTTTGAAGAGAAGTTGTGTTAATATTTTAGTCATAGTTAATTTTTATCTTTGCATATCTACAAAAGCTCCGTAGATTGTAAACCCATTTATTAGTAGTAGCTGCCCATACTTTTTTGACACCTTCCATTCTCACTATCAGCCCTATTTTTTTTAATTAGCCATTTTAGCCTTTTTTTCTTCTTCTTTTTTTAAAATTACCGGTAGCCATTTTTAGCATATGCCGCGAGTCGCTGAAAAATTGATGGCCAGCCATAAATGGCCCCCGGATCGTAGTTTGGATAACAGTGATTTAGAGTCTTCTATCTAAATTAAACCCAGACAAGTACAGCGAAAACATGCAAACTCCCCACATGAGGGTTTAAATCACACAATGCTGCCCACTTATTTTTCTACATGACCATGAATTACCCATCCATCCATCCATCCATTTTCTTAACCGCTTATTCCTCACTAGGGTCGCGGGGGTGCTGGAGCCTATCCCAGCTGGCTTCGGGCAGTAGGTACACCCTGAACTGGTTGCCAGCCAATCACAGGACCATGAATTACAAGATGACTTATTAAGTTTCTGTGTGACCTCGCTCTGAAATGTGCCACAAGTTTGAACATCAGTCAGACAATTATTGTACCACTGCCTTTTAACACATAAAACATAGACCTTACAGGCTGCAAATGGTAGTCTGAAAAGAGATTAAAATGTCCCCTTTGCCCCGTAGCTAATATCAGAGACAGGCTTAAGTCATTGTTGGGGTTGGGAGTACAGATAGGAGAAGAGGAAAGTGGTTGCTTATCATCTATGTACAGCAAGAACGGTAAAGGGAAATGAGTTATATGGGAAGTAATGATATGGGATTAGAAGTTGCAGTTAGTTGGTGGGGTCACCACTGCAGCTAAAATCGGTACATCCATACAGTGTAGCAGATTACCTTTAACCTTGAAGGTTTAGTTTTTTTTTTTCCTTATGGAAGAAGGTAAAAAGGTTGACATGAAACATGACCTAATTGAATAACATTTGAAAACCTGTTCTCTCTTACATGAATGTATTCCTTTTAGTACTGTGTATCCAATAGGCTAGTAAGGATTTATAGGAAGCCAATGTAAATGTGTTTGATTATTATCTCCATCTCAGCGACCTATACATCTATCTAAACATCGCCTGTATGTTCTCAAGTACTGTACACTCAAAGAAAGAAGCACTGCAGGCACTGGCAGTTGCATCCTTGAATTTAATAGCACATCTACAGAGACACAATTCACTGATGATTTGAGTAGCCTAACCGAAGAGCACTCGTACAGTGAGGACATCATTTAAGGCTTACACATTTAGAACATGCGAAAATCACAATCTTGTTGAAGATGTCATTTTACTTTCCAATGTTGAATTGAAATAAACGAAAACACATTCAGATTTTTCTGCGATAGCCTACTGTATAGCTCAATAAGATTTTTCTTAAATGGGAAGTCAACCTTAATCATTTCTTGACAGTAAAGTGTTACTTTTCTCTTTTTAGATGGACGTCCCATCGGTGTGGAGGGTATCCAAGTACTTGGCACAGGAAACTTGATGATTTCCGATGTCCGTGTGCAGCATTCAGGAGTTTACGTGTGTGCTGCTAACAAACCAGGGACCCGTGTTCGGAGGACTGCTCAGGGACGTCTTGTGGTTCAAGGTGAGTGCTCGAGGAGCGGAATTTCCCATTCTCAAAATTCATTTCATTCAATTCGTTTTTTGCCTCAGTAACAACAAAAGAGGGATATAGTGAACATGATATATATATATATATATATATATATATATATATATATATATATATATATATATATATATATAATTTATTTTTTTTATTATTATTATTATTTTTTTTTTAAATTGTGTTTATTCTTGGCAATATGCAGTATGGACATCTGTCATATCACCTCCATTCCCTTACACCAATACAATTCTTATTGAGCCAGCCAACGAAATAAAGACTGTAAGCCAAATAAAGTGGCGAAAGGTATGTGTTCTTTCATCAGGACTTTCCCTAGAGTTTAGAAATGTAGTTTTGATTTGTTTTTCTATTCACAGGCCGGCATATTGTAGAGTACAGGGGAACCAATAAGTCTAGATATTGTTGGGAACTGTGTCATTTGGAAAACTGTGGGACATAAAGTCACATCTGTGACTGACAGACTTGCATTTGTGTTAATAATTAATCCTGGATGCATAATATACTGCAATTCTTCATTTTCTCAACTTGTTATTTGCTCTTGATCCAGCAAGTTGACATGTTGACAAAGTTAGAGATAAGTGTGGTTTTAACCAGTAAGATGAGGACAGATGTGTGCTGTGGATCCGTGTGCATGACATGTCCCCGAGCAGGAAACATCTTTCATTCACTCTGTTTTTACATTGATTAAACTGGACCACACTTTGCTTTAGCAGTATCGATCCTGGTCAATATTTCATTTTATCTTCCTGTCAAGTCAAAGACGAGCATCTTATCCTCACATGGGGAAAGCAGATGTTAATTATGTGCCACTGACTGTGTTTTTTTCTAATTGATTTTTGTCAAGAAAAGATGGATTGTGAAGTTATACGCACGTTAGGAATATTGCTTTAGGGCAGGGCTCGACAACTTTAATAGTCAAAGAGTAGCATTTCACACAGAAAAAACAAAACTGAGGATAACCCTGCAAATATCTTTTTTCCCGTTTTTTTTATAAAGTACAGGCCAAAATTTTGGACACATCTTCTCATTCAATGTGTTTGCTTTTATTATCAAGTATTTACATTGTAGATTCTCACTGAAGGTGTCAAAACTAACAAACACGTGTGGAGTTATGCAAGCCTACATAACAGGAAAAAAAAGTAAAATTACTGAAAACATGTTTTATATTGTAGATTCTTCAAAATAGCTACCCTCTGCTCTGATTACTGCTTTGCACAGTCTCGGAATTCTCACCTCTGGGAACTCTTTCAATACTGTTGGAAAAACATTTCTGGTGACTATTCTTGAAGCTCACTGAGAGAATGCCAAAAGTGCACACACAAAAAAAAACTTAGCAGAGCAAAAAGTTGCTATTTTTGAAGAATCTAGAATAAAATAAATAATTCAGTTATTTCACCTTTATATAGTACATAACTCCACGTGTTTATATGTCGTCAGTGAGATTAGGCGTGAAAATAAAGCAAACGGATTGAATGAGAAAGTGTGTGCAAATCTTTGGCCTGTACTGTACATATAAAATTGTGTGTTGCATTTATGAACTCAATGAGCGGCGACATAGAACATGAGATTTAATTCTGTTTGTAACAAAAACATTTTGAACATTTTAAAAAGATGCTTGGTTGGCACTTTCAAATAAAACGTCTATTTGAGTCCTCCTTACACTGATGAAACTTAAATGACCCACCTACAGCGAATCAAAAATGCCGTCTGCTTTCTTGTTCCGCACTTAACACTCATTTGCTGATTACGCATGGTAGGCCTAGGTGTGTCAAAAGTCTGGACGGGAGAATACACATAGATGAAAAGAGTGCGAGCCAAGGCGTGTCAAAATGATTTACGCGCAAACAGGAGAATATAGCTCTTAGGTCTCACTGCTTAGTCTAATTGTTTTCAAATTAAATCTAAAACACAGTGGATAAGTCTACGCACACATGTTCAAATACCAGGTATTTACCACCTATTTTATAAAGGATATAATTTAAATAAAATTTACATAAACATGGTGAGCCGCATTTAAAAAAAATATATTTTTTAGGACCACACCGGGAAATTATGATCTTTAAGCCTTTTCTTTGTAAACTGTGATGTGATTATGTTGTACAGGAAGCTTTTTATAAATGACATGTAAATGAACCTGATTATGTCAGCGCAATTAAACAAATTTGGTAGGTGGTGGTGACCCGTTTATAAGCTTAGATCTTCAGAGGGAGTCCATTTTTCACAATGTGAATGGCTGCTCAGCAATATTTTTGGCTTGTTTCTAGGTGCAACATTGTGGAAATAAACTAAAGCTTAACTATTTGTGAAAGAAAATCAAACTTCTTCCATCATTAATGTGGTGAAGAAATCAAACTTCTTCCATCATTAATGTGGTGAAATGTTGCTCTTACACTGTAGACATTGCCTCCTGTAGTCTGGGAGAGTATCGAGGGCAAGCCGCGTTGCGTAACCCTATTAATTTAGTTGCTTGGTTTTACTTACCTTAACTGGGTTGCTCACTTAGTCAGAAGCACTGGTCAGCAACCTCTGGCACCAAGCAAATAATCATTGCGGTAAATTTGTGAGGGTAATTTTTGGTGATTTGGGTGCAAAGAGGCACAAACAGGCAGAACAAGCAATTGACGCACAAAAGCCACAGGGGAAAACAAGACCAAGATGGATGGATGTTGCTGATGATATAACGAATACAGGTACAAATCAATATTCTCTTGAGCTCCACCTGACCTTCACCCTTGAAACAGCCCTCAAAGTTCATGCTATATTGCACAGCGAAAGAAGCAGAATGAAGGTAGAAAAGATAGCAAACTAATGGAAGGCCAAAACAAATGCTGTCAGCAAGCCTTTCATTCAAGTGTCACTGAGCGGCGCAGGCTTGCAAGGGTACGCGCACATAGCGAGAGTTGTTTTTTAGGCAACTTAAGGAAGTGTTCCTTTCATTTTGCTAGATGGCTAGTTGTGCTGGACTAGAACTTGGCATTGCAAATCATGCAGTTCATATGCTAACTCGCATCACTCAACTCACCTCAACTGTATTGATAGAGAACTAAAACAAACACAACTGTCTTCTTACAATGAAACCCAGGGGCAGCACATACAATGAAAATAGCAGAGGCTCCAGAATTTAACCTTGTGGAACACCATGAGTTCCGTTGCACATATTCGTCTGACCGCTTTCTTTCGCTCGACATAGTTAGTATGAATAGATTTTATTTATATTTTTACAGTTTGACATTAGTAACAAAGGAACTTGTGTGAGCTAAGAGACATAATGAGGTTGAGAAGTTAGCAATCACATGGAAACATGTCCAAATTGAATGCATAACAGTTACGTATTTGGATTTTTGTGACCGTAGGGTTACCCTACAATATGCTCATGCTCTGCTGATTCAATTACTAGATGGAAGATATATTTAGCATACAGATTATTTATATTTACCATATTTTAAATGCGTTTTGGTTTGTAAAAATTCAACACTGTCTTCATATCAAACATTACATTCACTACCGTTTTACAGTCTTACAAAGGTGTATTATTAATGATTAAACTATTGTCTGACATCTTTATATATGGAAAAGTACAATATTCTGCTTTTACAAAGGTAACAAAAAAGTCACTCAGGCGTGCAAACATCTTCCTTGACCAAACATTTTTTGTTCATCGCTTTGTGAGTTATTAGATTACTCAGTGTATGATATTTATATAGTTTCATATTTTTCTTTGAAAGGATTTTGAAAAAATATTTTCCCTGCCAACATGTGCATAAGCCCAGGTCCCGATAGATAAATATGACAATGAGGCATTATTCTAACAATACACTCTGCAGCTTTCTACCCTCTGGTGTTAACTGTGAGATAACATCAAAACACGCTTTATTAATAAGCACAGGCATAAATAGTTAAAATCACCATTGAGTACAGGGAATCTCAAATTAAAGCGGCGACCAAAATGAAAGTTAAGCAGATGTAACTGTAATTACTTAGCATGATTTAAAGTATCCATAAAGTCCCCGCCTAGATCCCTATGAATAACTTATCACCTCTAATTGACCATCGGTGCTTGCCTGTTGTATGGGACCAGCCATAATATGATGAAACTGCAGTTTACTTCCATGCGTTAAAGTGTTTTAAAGCACATTAGGGCTAACAAATGTTCTCTTACTTGCACCTCGGTGTGTCAGTTATTTCCCTGTTTGAACATTACTAAGAGATCTTATAATTATGCTAACTGACACAGCATTTGGACCATTGTGTTCATAACAAGCAGTTTATGAGATTGTCACTGCAGTATGTCATAGTATTCTGGACATTTACATTCTTTTTGGTTAATCAAGTAATTTCCTTTGGAGAGACTCGTTGTTTGACATTTACATCTTGTTTTCAGCTCCTGCAGAGTTTATTCAACCTCCGCAGTCCATCGCCCGACCTGTGGGGACCACCGCTATCTTCACCTGCCAAGCTCAGGGTGAGCCTGAGCCACAGCTCACCTGGCTGAAGAACGGCCAGATCCTGGAACCTGGTGGCCATGTCAAACTCAGGAACAAAAACAGGTAACAATAAAAACATTTTTTTAAATGAAGTAATTACAAAAAAATGTTGTCCTACCTCAGATAAAAAATAAAAAAAAGCCCTAATGCAGTTGAATGTAGCTTTTTAAATTCATTGCTTCTCCAAAAGTTTCATCTGTGTGGGATAGTTTGAGTACAACTGAGGTATTTTTCCATAAGATGCACTTTGGCAACAGTTCACACATTGACAATATCATCAAATGGATTGTTGCTAAACATAAACCGGAACAGCAAACAAAAAAATATTTCAGTTTATTTGTCCTGGTTTCATCACGATTTTATGATAGATCAAAATTGTAATAAAGGGAACCACAGATTGTTCCTCACCCATCTGGGCAGTATCTCCTTCAAGCTCGGGTCCTCCACCAGAGGCCTGGGAGCTTGAGGGTTTTATGCAGGATCTTAGCTGTTCCCAGTATTTGAACTCTTCTGCATGGAGATATCGAATGTTAATCCTGGTATCTGCTGGAGCTGAACTCAGTTTAGGGGTTAGTGGCCTGATCGCTAGTGGTGCCACTGTTTCCTTTTTCTCTAGTTTTTCCTTCAATCCTTGGTATTTCTCCACCTTTCCGTGTTCCTTTTTCAGGATTGCTACATGTAGGTCATGTATGACTGCTGTCTGGTTGGCTATCACCAGTTTGTCAGTCTGGCTCTAGAAGTCCCAAGGGATCTTGCCCTGGTTGTTCTTAACCACCTACAGGGACCTCTAGCGATGCAGATCTTCCTGTACACTATTCCTGCTACCTGGTTGTGCTATTCCATGTATGCCTTGCCTGTCCGCATCTAACCATCTGCTGTGATATGCTGCACTTGTCTCTGGGGCTTCTTTGCACAGCTTGCAGCTGGGGTCCTATCTGATGTGGTGATGATCTTGTGTTTAGGGCCTGTTCTTTTGCTGCCATGATTAGTACCTCTGTGCTGTCTTTGAGTCCAGCCTTTTCCAGCATCTGGTATGGTTTCTCGATGTCAACCACTTCTTCAATTCGTCTCGTGCATGCCATGTCGGGACTTATCTTGCCATTGTTATGGAAAATAATTATCTAACACGTATTAAGATGACAAGTTTTTACTGCATTGTGGACACCTGTATTTTCTTTAACAATGGACTTTTCATTTCATGCACATGAAGCAATATCGAAGTGACCTTGACTGATAAGCCTGCTCGGAACAGACTGCTTGCATTCCTGTCTAGCTGACCCTCCCTTTCTTCTCCCAAAAAACCCTTACCAGAACCCTTAAGATTCTTCCCATGATTCTTACTGCGCACTCTCTCACAGACCACTATCTTGTAGACTGCTCTGTTAGACTTGTGTATATTTGAAGCTTCAAATATAAACTAAAACCCAAAAGATTGTTTTCCAGACTGTTTCATACATCTCGCCTAACTACTAAAAATCAAAACTCCACAACAACATGAAAGTCCATCTGGCTCCTTCTCATTGCTGGGCTTCTGTTGACTGAGGTATTCACCAAGCAGGTCGTCCCTGGGTGCTATCCTATTGATGTATTCTTGGAGGCCTGTTGTTTTCTTCTGGATAATGCTCATGATGCTAGCGAGCATCCATGCCCCCCTGTTAGTGTTTGTTTTTTATGGGTAATCCGCATCTCAAGTCACTACCGATTTGTGCACAGCCTTAATATACATATATACAGCATATACACATATATACACATGATAGAGGCTTGATAGCACAATTTTTTTTGTGTCGAGATCTTAATGATACAATTAAGTAACGTTTGGGTCATTTGCATTGCCTGGTTGTGATAAATTCCTTTGGGTGGCATTCCTCCATCAGCTTGGTCAATTTTACACTGCCTGATTTAATGCATGTCTCTGTGTGCGTAAACCATATTGGATGCTTTCCCATGGTGGTCCCCTTGAGTGCAATGAGTGTTGTAGAAGCATGTTTTCACACGATAAAGTCCACATGCTGCAGTGACTGTTTTATTGGCTTTTGGGCTGTGGCATTGCAAATGCATCTCTGAGATAATTTAGATGATTAATTGCACATTGTACCAGCTTGTACCCACCTACCTTTTATTGTCGTGTATTTGCATGTACTGTGGCCGCACAGTAGAGCATGTGCTCAGCAGTTAGCAGCAGAGAGGTTCTGTTTCGCGTCTCTGCCTGTGGAGTTTGTTTGTTGTGTACTTAACTGTGGTATATCAGAAATGTACAGTTTGCTCCCAAATCGTAAGGTTGAAGTGGAAGTCAACCTTAAACTTTTTTTGACAATAATATGTTATACTGTATGTGACCTCACCAGTCTAAACATGACATTCAAATTAATATTACATTTGTGTAATATGAGTTATGAAGCAAAATCCATCCGTTTTTATCCATCTTAGGGGGCGGCCATTTTACCACTTGTTGTTGACTGAAGATGACATCACAGTTGCTCAGGGCTCAGGCAATGACCAATCACAGCTCACCTGTTTTCTGAAGCTGCGCTGTGATTGGTTGTTAGCTTAGACCTGAGCAACTTTGATGCCATCTTCAGTCGACAGTAATTGGCAAAATGAGATGGATGAAAATGGCTGGATTTTGCTGTCTAATTCATATTCCACTAACGCAATATATACCAGAATTCCATATTTAGACTAGTGGGGCTGCATAAAACATATTGTTGACCAAAAAAATTGCCCATAGGTGTGAATTGGAGTCTGAATGGTCGTTTGTCAATATGTGTGACCAGTAATCACCATCTCATCCAGAGTTAGCTAGGACAGGCTTCAGCTCACCCGTGATCATGAACAGGATAAGCAGTAAAACATTTTTTGAATAAAATAAAATAATGAATGAGCTGTGATAATTGGCTTCGTTCCAAGTGGGTGCATGCAAAATGAATAATAAATAAAAATGAGTAATTATAGATCATGACAAAGTTTTTGTGTGTACCACAAAATGAAAACATACTGTAACTCTTGTAAACGCCACTAAATGTTTCATAGTTTCAGCACATGCACTTTTTTGTCCATTCTGTAACACATGACTCCAATGCAGGGTTAAAAATTTTTGTTGGAGAATGCGAGGAACAAACCGCTATTCATCACTTTATTATTCATAAGTAAAAAGTAGGAAGTAAGTGTATTGCATATGTATGAAAAAGATCAATAGCTGGCGTGTAGTGCAGCAAGTACAGTGAGCAGGCACCACCATCGCTCACATACACTGATCCACTCCCACTTGCCTCCTCCAGCCTGCACATTATTAGTCAGCGAGAAGAAAAGAGGAGTGGAAGAAAACAAATGAGAGGCCATGTTTTGTTGTGGGGGGAAAACATGGTAAAGCAAAAATGATAAGTGGGCTAAATGAGCAAATGAGAAGATAAAGTGTCTTTCCACTTGCCACTATTAGTGTATGACCTGCTATAATGTGGATGTCACGCTTCACAAAGTATTCTTTGATTGCTGAGGGAACCAAGCTTCATTTTGTAATCTACCATTAGCTAATTAGCTCATAAACTGCTAGTTGACCGTGAAAAGCTTTTTGCCATTTAAGAGTAGATTTGCATCTTTAAAATTGGGTCGTGGTGGTACACATGGGCGTTGCATCTTGGGTAATGAAAACATATAAACAAATGTTTTCCAATCTTGGAAATGTGAAGCTCTTATGTGTAATTGGAGAGAATGCCCAAATAAATTTTGATTCTCAGTTGAGGTTACCTAGTCATTATTTTATATTATATCTGCCTGAATTGAGACCAAAGTGGAGTGGTGCCAAACAGATCAAACAGATGGCGCTACAGTGAAAAAAGCTTTCTATTACACAATTTCTAATATCCATTACAGCCACCTACAGGAATGGAGTGGAATGGCATCGTTGGTGTTGAGATGGTTTGGCCTTGGTGAAGGTCTACAGATCGCACATAAATCCAGTGTTCTACTCTATTCGAATTAAACAATTATATATAGTATGCAGTATACAGTACTCTTTACTTGTATTCAGTTTTTTTTCTTTCAACATTTTCTGCGTAACCCAGTGATGTCCAAACTATGGCCGGGAGCCATTTGTGGCTTGCCATCAATTCTTAAGCGGCCCGTGGCATATACTAAAAACGGCATCTGCTACTAATAAATTTGTTTTATATACTGTAGAGCAATAAATAGGGAAATATGCAAATGAATAATTTTCAATTAAACAAACAACAGCAGTCAAGGTCCAAATTGTAAAAATATCACATGAATGATTCCCAAGTAAGTAGTAGGTTAAGGTCATATTGGCTTGATTAACCATTAAATTGGTCAGACATTGACCATTCCGGGTGGTTACAGGCATACCAATTTTATTGGTTAGCCAAACAACCAATGAAATTGGTTACAATAGAATCAAATCAAATTTACCCTTTTTTTCCGTTTTTAGGGTGCAGGTAGCAGTTTTTCAAAAACACTGTAACATATAAAGAATATACAATTGCTTGATTAACTGATTTTGTTGCGCTTGACAAATTAAAGTAAAAAAAAAAAAATCAAAGTGGCCCTTGCATCCTTAATTTTTTTTGTATGTGGCCCTCAGAGGACAAAGAATTTGCACAATGAGATGCCAAAAGAATAACATACAGTAAGTCACAAAGCATGCTAATAATGTAAGCAAGATAATAAAAGCTTCATGTTTTTTCAACAAAACGATCTCATGATTTTAATGTAATTAATCATTACTAAGACATAATATGCAATAAATGACAATATTAGCATATTCATTTTGCGTGGTCAGTATTTACAGGTTGCAACAGCCTGTTTCTGCTCACCGGGCACGGACAGGAAGATGAGTTTTACCTCAAGCTCAAACAGCCTCTGTTATGTGGATTGCTTTTATTGCTGTGCAGCCCAGACGCAAGAGTGGATGGGAAATCACGGCGCCAGGCATTTTACCTCCTGAACCGAGCCAAAACAAAAGTAATCATATGTAAATTATATTCAACTGCTGTGGGCAGGACGATGCCTGTGTTCTCATAATACAGCATAGTATATTGGTGTTATGACAGGGAAGCCTGAATATACTGTGAGTGCAATAGACCAATTTCAATTAATGTAGGGCCGGTATTGGTGTGTGTGTTTGTGCAACAATACGCATACCGCAATGTTACTCCCTTTAGCCCCTCATCTCTCATGACCTTCAAAAGGAAATCGGACAAGGATAGGAAGGGGAA
Organism: Vanacampus margaritifer; assembly: GCF_051991255.1. Taxonomy (NCBI): domain Eukaryota; kingdom Metazoa; phylum Chordata; class Actinopteri; order Syngnathiformes; family Syngnathidae; genus Vanacampus; species Vanacampus margaritifer. Next base: position 7,805,297 of record NC_135435.1, read on the forward strand.
TCGATTGTATATTTCATTCACACACACACACACACACACACACACAGTTTAATCAAAAAGCGAGTGAGCATGTATGTGCACAAATAGCTCAGCAGTGTTGTTATTTATTTGGTGTGCACATATTTAATCATAAAAATGCACAAATGTGTTGCCCTTTGCACTGTACATAAGAGACAAATGCTGAACGTGATGTCAGCTCCGAGCTGATTGGCTGCTCATGTAAAGGGACGTGGCCACTCAGGGGAAGCTGTTTGTTTGTTCTCCCTGCTACATGTTGACAGATGTTAAAACCCGCACATGTGCTCATACAACAGTGTGCTTGCTGAGACATATTAAAACATACTTGTTTCAAGGATGGTTGTTGACTTTTTCATTATAAGCATCGTTGCAATATTAATGCGCTTTGAGAGTTAGACGACTGCACTGTATGGCGGCTGCATGACCAGCTTCACTAATGAAATTCTATTGATCTTTGCAGCATTGCGTTTAAAGAGTTTATATCGGGAAAGAAAGGAAAACGGTTAAAGAGTGTTTTATAATTGAAGGCCATCATTTGAGGTAGCAGGCTCCTTTTCAAACTGCACTTTTTCTTTCCACAAAATACTCGTAAAGAGTCTTTCTTCTCGTCGTCATTCTTTTAGCTCATTTTCTTTCAGCATGAGCGGTCTTTTCTTGTTTGCAGCCCCTCTTTGCACCCCACATGAATCACCAAGAGTTAGGGCTTGGGCATTGGCCTTGACCTCTGACCCCGCCTGTAATCAGTCATACCACCGGGCCCTTCCCTCCTCTCAGGCCACAGACGGCTCATTGACCGTATCCCCTCCACTTTCCCCCACCTTTTCCTCCTGTTCCTCTCTTTTGTCCCGCTCCCTCGTGCTGGATTCAGAATGGCCATGCTGTTTTTTTTGTTGTTGTTTTTTATGGGGTGTTGCTCAGGAACAATGGCAAGCAAACACGCCCTCGGAGATGGAACAACAGAGCCAAGGCCCCACTGTCAGACACACTGGCCTTACGCATCAATCCGTGAAACGACCTTGAACTGATGGGTAAATGATGGTGTCATCCTGTCAGGAGAGGACAGGCCGGCTTTGGAGCTCATGCAAGACAAGCAAACAACTCCCTACCCCCATTCCCTAAATCCCCAAACACTTTGTCTTTCACTCTTTCCATCTGTTTCTTTGCATCTTGGGAAACTTTATCGTTACATGCTTAGCATCAAAACCAGACTATCACCTTTTTAAAAAGTCAATTGCTGTTTCATGTGATATTTGTGACACAATAGGGATTTTGGCCATAAGCCTGTCCGATCCCATTCATCTCGCTGTTTTTTTTTTTTTTTTTTCTGGTAGGAAGGAATGTGGTTTACATTTACAGCTGCAGCATGAGTAATGCCTACTTCAAACAGAAGCATTTTGGGTGGAAATAATCATCACGCTTGTCAACCACCACAGATCTGTTTGTTGCTTTTCAGCATTCCCACAAGCTTCAAATTGAAGCATTAAAAAAAAAAGTCTACACATGATCTTAGTGAGATGCCCTGCAAAAATTGATGTCTCGCTATGATACTCTATATCAATGCAAAGTACACCCACATTAATAAGCACATGGGTAAATTAATTAATAGATTCATTAATTAATAGCTCTCTGTCAGTGTGAGTTAAAGTGATCTTATTATCATTGTGAGAGCAATTTGCTCTTATATTGGCTCTCATGAGATTGTTAATGTGTTGTAACCAATGATTTTTTTTTTTTTAAATAATGATTATGATCAATTATACATCAGATTGTAACAAGAAAAACATCTCCAATATCTTTTCTGCCTTGCTCTCCATCTCCACATGTTCAGAAGACAAAAAAAACTATTCTGAGTGCCGGACAAACGTTTGCAATTTCATAAGCCTACATGTTGGCAGTGTCATTGTGCATGGACTATTGTACCTGCCAAAAACAATCAATATATTAGTTTTCCCCTGAATTCTCCCCGCACTCTTCGGGCGTGCTTGTAATGACATCAAGTCGGCCTTCCCCGGCGGCCCTTTTCTCGTCTATGGCGCCTGATCACGTTGAATGTCTGAAAACACGCCATCTGTTGATGGTATGAGTGGAGGCCTGGAGACTGGGGCCTCGCAGGTCAGAGGTGAAGTTGGCTTAGAGAAGGCGTTAATGCAAAAAGGCCTTTTCGTTGTGCAGACAGAAGACTTTAATTATAGCTTCATCCTGTCCCTCATTACAAACACTAATGCTTATTGGATTACACATCTGTTTTCTTTCAAACACAATTCGGCGATGTTTAAATGATCCTGTCAAAATGTGACATTTGTTGAAGAAGATGAGGCCTTTGCGCATTTCTACATTTTCAAGTCAAGGAACAATATTGTCATGCGTACTGTATTTCATTTGAAGTAAAATGCCTAATGTCAAATTCCATGAATATAATTTTTGGGTCATATTAGATTTATTTTTCTGCTTTGCATTACTTTGCTTCTTGAGTACCATAATTAATACAAGCACACACATACACACAAGCGCATTGTATGATTTACAACCAGCGCAGATACTCCAGGAATGAGAAATCTGCAGTAATTGACAAAAAGCAGCCAGTAGCAGTGATAGGCTGGAGAGAGTGTAAAGTAAAAGCAGTGAGGGAAAAAAGATTTACCTTGTGTGGGAAGCTGTGTTTGTCACAGTTTTGTGCTCACAGCCACGTGCGTGCGTGCGTGTGTGCGTGTGCGTGTGTGTGTGTGTGTGTGTGTGTGTGTGTGTGTGCGTGTGTGCGTGCGTGTGTGTGTGTGTGTGTGTGAGAGAGAGAGAGAGAGAGAGAGTGTGCGTGTGTGTGCGTGTGGGCACATGAAAGGGTTCACTGATGTTGGCAAATTACTTTTTTTTTAAGTCTGAAATCGATTTATGCTCTCCGAAGGGAGTTGCAGCAGATGACAAACCAGGTTGAAATATATGTCCTGGATGAGGTGCGTGCATGACGATTTCCTTGACTGTGAACCTTCTGCCAGCATACAGTGAAAGCAATATTTTGGTATTGATTTGCTTAAACATTTGCATAAGAACTGCATGGGAGCACGAGTGGGCGAGGGGCATTTTTTCAATGCTTTTGATAACACACTTGAAGGCAAAACTCAGGATTTGCTTTGACGTTGGCTGCAACTGAAAAACAGGTTGCACAAAAAATACTGCACACAGTGTATAATAACATTCCAAGTCTGGCAATAGCAATCCAGTTATTTGTTCAGTGACGTGAGCCATTAATGTAGTTCTTCAGTTCAACTCAAATCATTGTCCATTTCTCAAATTCTCAAAAGAATCATGCATACCCACAGTCTGTCTGGTTTATCATAACTGCTCTTTTCATCTTATTTCTAAATTCTTGAAATATGTTTCATGTGTATAATGGAAACTAGGGTGACCAGATTTTCAAAATTAAAAACCAGAACATTGTCATTTCGCTGCAAATCAAATATACACTAAATTATCACCAGCAATCATTTATAACAATTGTAATCACATGTAGGGTAAATCGTTTCAGTTCATTATTAACTTAATAATGATTAATTATTACATTAGTAATTTATTAATTTAATATAGGACACTCAAATTTAATATTTAAATACATTTTGAGCTAGCCTGCGGAGCACTACACCACACCGTTTTTTGATCATTTTATCAGGATAACAGATGACAACCTCGTTAAATCTGCCATTAAACTTTAACTAACCTTGCCAGCAAGCTGAATTCTCTCGGTATTTGTGAGGTCACAAACTCCGGAGAATACATCTAGTACCGCTCCCGCTGATACGTTTGCAACCGACCTTTTTAAGGCCAGGCGCTTCGTGCATTTTTATCTGGTAAAGATGTTCATACGTTTTTCTTTTTCTTCCCCCTAAGACGAGACCGAAGACGACATTTTCATCCGTTGCCTTGATTGGTCAAAACAAACGTGCCAAAATGCCACATTGTCCAATCAGCTCGAAGTATTGTACAGCAAGTCCCTCCTTTCCCAAACAGATCCGGCCGGAAGTAAATCGGTTGACCGGTGGTTGTGCTATTACTTTAGCTAATGCTAAATGCAATCTTGTTTGACAGTTCAATAGCGTGAAACAAGTCAGTACACTCACCATCATCCAAACTTTTTGGCTTTCATACTCAAAATGAACTTAAGCCGGGATGTCTAGTCACCCTACTAAACACGCTCCACATCATTCCCACAAACGCCTTTTTGAGGGCACAAGACTGTTGCAGATAAAACTATACAATTGTTGCAGGTCAATGTGCACCCTATACCCCCAGCCTTCTTTAAGTCAAATTATTTTTTAAGGATGACTTATTTGCAGAGATGAAAGTCACACATATGACATGCACAATGTGTTTGTGTGGACATGGGCTTGGTTGAAGAAACTTCCTCTGAAATAAAAATGAAGAAAAAAATTGCTAAAAACATATTGGTGAATCAGACTCACCCCAAAGCTCATATGGGTTCAAACTACGATACCCTACAGCACTATTTTATCATGTTCATGATAGTCAGGGTTGGGAGGGTTACTTTTAAAATGTAATCCTTTACAGTTACAAGTTACCTGCTAAAAAATGTAGTTAGTAACGTAATCCAAGTACCATAATATTAAAGTAATGTAACTGGATTACTTTTGGATTACTCCAATATTGAGTATGCTGATGAAGACAAAATAGAAATAAATATCACCACAATATATATTCTATTCAATGTGGCATTGCTATTTGGGGGTGATAGAAACCCGGGCAGCCTACAAATAGCAAAAATCTTTGTGTAAAGCATGTAGGCTATTGATTGATTGAAGGTCATATGCTGTTTTCGAACTGTCACAGAAAGCAACCACACCTCAGAGTTAGATAGATAGATAGATAGTGGGGATATGACGATGTGTGACATCAACTGCAAAATGAACTTTTATTTATACTATTTATTTTTGAGATTGGTGGGAGGAAGATTTGTTTGGAAGGTGTATCTCACATTATGGTTGTAAGCTAGCGGGCTAGCTAGCAAGAAGCTACAAAGCGTAGCATGCCGCTGAACTCTCAGCTCAAACTTTCGCTCCGAGTAAGTTCCAGTGAATACCGGTCGCCATTCCCTCCTCCCGTTCGTGAAGCTTTTTCAAACTGCCCGCGTGTGGATGACGCGACTAGTCAGTTCATTCGTTCCCACCTCCCCGACATGTAGCAATGATACCACTCGCGCGGACGTGCACGCACTCTCTCTCGCTCTGTCCTTCTCTCTCTCTCTCTTTCTCACTCTGTCTCTCTCTCTCTCTCACCCTCTTTCGCACTCTTTCTCATCGTATAAATCGTAATCCCTCAAAGTAATCCCCATTTTTAATAAATGTACCAGTAATCTGTTACATGTTTTTTCCTGTAACTGTAATGGAATACAGTTAAAAAAAAAATTGCGATCTGATTATGTAACGGCGGTACATGTATTCCGTTATTCCCCAAGCCTGATGATAGTGAAGCTCATCTTTCTGCCTCTCACAGCACACTGACAATATACAGCATCAGTCAGGACGACGAGGCCATCTACCAGTGCATTGCTGAGAACAGCGCCGGCTCCACGCAGGCCAGCGCTCGCCTCACGGTGCTGTGGGCCGACGGACTCCCCGGTGTGCCCATCAACGTGCAGGCTAAGGCCCTCTCGCCCACGACCATCCAGGTGTCGTGGACAGAGCCAGATCAGAACACGCAGGACATCATCGGTTACGTGCTCCACATCCGAAGGACCCCAGGTGAGAATGCATTCAGAAGAGACAAATGCAAATGACTTGCATGGATGTTAGTGCATGACTAATGTCAGACTCTAGACTAGAACCATGCCTGGCAAAATTAAGGACCAATTCAAGGTATTTATTGAAAATGTAAATTAAAGTGGAAAATGAAAGGAATGTATTTGAAAAAGTATTATACAGTATGTTAGCCCTTATATCTATAGGTTAGTCCCAACTGCTCTTCTCCTCAGTTCATCTCCTTCATGTGTAATTAAAGGCCCCAGGCATGCACCAATAAGGTTGCTGCAATTACACTTCCAGAACTTCAGGGCCTGACGGCTGGAGCGAGATTACGGTTATGGTCAGGTGTCTCTGGATTGAGAGCAATAAAATGCAATAACACGCCCCTTTCTCTACCTTTGGATGAAATTCCCAAACCCGTCAAGGCCAAAGTAGTTTAGCTGTTAATTAATAGCCAGCAAAACCATTGAATAAGCAATAACCATTAAACAATGAAAGGAAGAGGTGTGTATATTTTTCCTCGTTTAATCTTTTCTTCATATCACATGAATGCAAAAGAAAAATATGATCTTTTTTTGTGACTTCATCCCCTTTTACCTCACATCCCTGTAATGCTCACAATCAGACCCAGTGGAAATGGAGTACGAGGAGGCGGTCAGTAAGGTGACGCTGCAGCAAATCATCCGCGATCTCGAGCCTTCCACCAGTTACACCTTCTACGTAAAAGCCTACACGTCCCACGGGGCCAGCAAGCCATCAGACAGCGCCACAGAGAGCACTCATGGGGAAGGTGAGAGCTCACAACTCACGCAGAACACACCTGTTCCACCACTAGTCAAAGTTTGTTATTCTTTATATTTATATAATTTATAAAAGGAATAACAGTTTTCATCCGCATTACAGCATACAGAGACCCAGATTTAAAAAAAAGACATGACGAACATATTTGCTGTTTGAACATGTTTGATGATGTTTTGAATTGTTTTGCAGTTCCAGCACCTCCCTCCCTCTTTGCCAAAGTTGTAAACAGCAGCGTAGTGCAAGCAATGTGGAAAGCTTCCACCAAGATGGGTCAACACCAAGGCTTCCGACTGTATTACAGAAGAGCCCACACAGCAGCGTTTACTGGTCCCATTTTTTTACCACGCAACGCCACCCAATACAACATCACTCAGCTGGGTGAGAATTTAAGCTTTTAACTACAAGACAATGTGCTACAGAGGACGACCCGGTCAAACACAATCTGTTTTAGGAGACTGAATTTTAATTTGCTAAGATTTTTTTTTTGTGGTGAAACGAGTCCTCGAGTAATTTGAGCTCCTCAATTCAAAACAATGCTCAAGGCATTTTTTCCTGCCTCGGATACCCGCTTATTTACGTGTACACTGTCAGGAACAAGTCAAGCCAAACGCAGCAACAATTGTTCATACTATTCAAGACAGGAACATGACGCCAATGCTAAGAGAAGGCTAACTTCAAAATAAACTCTTCCTTACCAAATACAGTAGTATATGGACATCAACGCCTAGGTACACTTTTAATGACAATTCCAAACATCCAGGCATTTCCACTATTTCATTTCTGCTATTTCCACAATGTGACGTTTCATTTCCACGGCGTATTGTACACTGTATTGCTTTTGCCTGTGACTAGCATACAAACCAGGCATGTTGTTATAGTAGTTAAATATTATCACATTTTCAAATTTTCAAAAATAATCCTCACAAATCAAATTACAACGATCCAAAATCCAATGCTTTTCAATGAACGGAGAGCATCGCGTCACAGAAGGAAAATGCTGCATTAGTGGAAAGTGGGAGATCAGATTTATCCCACTCAGATTGTGTCAGATCCTCCTTCAAAGTGTTTGAGGAAAATGTAAATACAAGGCATATGTTTACGTGACACAGCGTGATTTGGAATGACTGCATTAACCAGAACAACAAACAATTTATCTGAAACAACCATCTTTGCCTCAAAACGCTTTGAGGACGGAACTGGGACACGCCGAGTGGAATAAATCTGGCTTCAAACGCAGCATAAGACCACCATTTTGACTTGTGATGTCATTTTACAATTGTCACTTATAAAGTTTTTCCTGGCTTAACGGCTGACATTGTCTTTCCGACTGTGTTTGGAGTGTTTACTGTTGCAAAATAGTGCCACCGATGTTAACAATGTTGTCCCAAAAATAACAATTATGGGCACTACAAAAAGACTTAATTACGCATTAACGGTTAACAGCACTAGCGGCTAACAGAACCCAAATCCTGCGAGAGCCATCAGATTACTTTTCAGAGGCAGTTTAATCGACTTAAATGATTCTGTACACAGCCTGACACAGTTGATGTTCCTACTGATCACTTTTTAACAAACTTAAATCATTATCATATTTATTTATCATTACTGTGTTTCAGTCGTCACTTATAGACAAAAATGTATGGGGGAGAGCTTTCTAGAGAGTTAGTGTACACCCATCTTTCATTATTAAGTGGAAATGTGTTTTTTGTCTTCTTTTATTTAATTGGTCTTTAACCAAAACAATATATATTTTTATTTTAATCCTAATATTCCTGATTATTTGAATTTTCAGTAGGTAAACTAAATACCAAAATACTCGAGAGCTGCAGCCCAATATGTGTATATAAATGGAAAACTTTATTACATACTCAAAAAAGGTCCAGGTAAAAAATAAAATAAAATAAATAAACATTACATAAAAAGGGTATAAGAGACACATAGAACCATTCACAACATATATTTACAGTGCAATTAGTGGCAACCACTTCCACGCACAGATAAAAAAAAAAAATCACCTCAGAGGAGACTAACATACCAATGCTTCCAAAACTTGGGCATATATATATATATATATATATATATATATATATATATATAATCACGTTTACTATATCCCTCTTTTGTTGATGCTCTATTTTACTATTGTGAAGGATCAAAATGCAAAAATACTTTTGGAAAACCCGTGGGAGGTGATATCCTACTATTGTCAAATCTTACTCATCTGCACTGAATTTCTTTCCCTTTCAGACCCTTTACTTTGGTTAAAAATAAAAACAAGGGTTCCAAGGGTCAAAAGAGTTTTCTTTCAAGAGTAAACTGGTGCTTTACTCATGGTATGAATATATGTGTGTTATGTCCAGATTCTTCGCTGGTTTATGAGATCAATCTGCTGGCATACAACCAACACGGAGATGGCAACGCCACCATGCGCTTTGTTTCACTACGAGAGGCTTTGGAGAAATCTGGTGATTGCTTGTCAAAAACGCAACTTGACACGCCCTTTTACTATTACTGCGATTAAAGCTTTGTCTGCATTTTTTTTTTTACTTGATTCATCCTGTCTCACCAGTTCTCGATGCCTCTTGTGACTGTGTGCAAGATGAACAGAGCAAAACCTCCACCACCGGCATCATAATTGGTATTCACATTGGAGTCACCTGTATCATCTTCTGCGTTCTCTTCCTTGTCTTCAGCTACCGTGGCAGGTGTGTTCATGATAGCAACCTGCCGATAACCCAATTAGGGATTAATGTTGCCCTGCCAGATGTGTAGACGAGTGGTTTAAATTTTGGTTGTGATAATCCTCAGGTTGATGATGTGTAAGGCAGCTCAGGCCACCCCCCAGGCGGCAAACAGCACAGCACATGAATCCTCAACTTCCCAGGAGGGCTCTGGGCTGAACGCAGCCACCAGAAGAGAAATGGAGGTCAATTGCGGCACCGGAGGGAACAAAGTGGTTGACAGCAACGAGCTGGAGAGACTCTTCCCTCGACCCAACCCACAAGACCCACGCATGGTGAGTCCCAACAGAGCTGCTCTTGTGTGTCAAAAGGATTTACATTTGTAAACCCACATTATGCCTTTACTGTATATAACCTCCACATCTTTAATGACTTTATACTTCTTTAAAATGATGATGCATATCTAGGGTTTCCACTGCCTTAGCTCCTTCAAATATAGAGTTTTAGAACAAAATGTTGTATTTTCAGCACAGCATGTAAACAGCATGTTCCTGTAATGTCTGCCTTGTTTGGGGAGTGCACTGTGACTGGAACATCCATTTTTGTGGTTCTGTACTATATAAAGTAGGAGACACTGCATGTGTGCTCAAAAAAATCGATATGAGAATATATCGTAGTAGGCCACTTTACAATACAAATATCGATAAGGGAGGCGTCAGAATCGATATTGCGCCATTTTGACCAAGCACGGTATTGGCGGAAAACCGGAAGTGCTGCTAACATTAGAATTTTTTTTTTTTTTTTGCCATCCAGCATAAAAAAAAGTATCAGTAGCCATATGACAGTTTTCATAAAAATGAATGTAATTTCACATATTGGAATACGTATCGCCTTGAAGGTGTTGTGGAATTTTCTGTAGTTAGGCGAGATGTATGAAACACTGGAAAACAATTTGTCTTTTGGGTTTCTTTATATTGAAGTCTAACAGAGCAGTCTTCAAGACAATGGTCTGTGAGAGAGTGCGCAGTAGGAATCATGGGAAGATTCTTTATGCTGCCTGGTTAGTCGTTTTTGTGAGGAGAAAGGGAGGGTCAGCTAGACAGGAATGCAAGCAGTCTGTTCCGAGCAGGCTTATCAGTCAAGGTCACTTTGGTTTTGCCCTTATGTACAAAAAGTGAAAACCCCTTGTTAAAGAAAATACAGGTGTCCACAATACAGTATAAACTTATGTTAATATGTGCTGAATAATTATTTTCCATAACAAAGGCTATGTATCATGATACTTGTGTATCGCAATATGTATCGTGACATGACCCTTGCATCATGATATGCATTGTATTGAGAGGTGGTTGGCAATAACCAGCCATAGTAGACACGACAAGAAAGCGCAAGTTTCTGCAAAATGCATAGCTTGAAAATACACATTTTTCATTGGATTTTTTTTTTTACTGCTATGACTTTCCTAGCGTTTTACTTGTAGAAAGGTGAAAAGTTAATGAAATTCCACAAATAACCTAATAAATAACAAATAACCTGTCCTTCTTAAATGTTTGATTGCACATCAAGTGTTCACAGATTCATTACATTTTACTAACGGCAACATTCACAACAGGTGTTTGATCCACCAATGGTCCAATAAACTTCCTGAATCAGTTAGAATTAGTAACTAAAGTCGTCTTCATCATGCTTTTCACATTTTGACACCAAGATGACAAGTAAAAATTGATAGTAGCTCACCATTACCAGGATTCAAACAGGAAGCAGCCACTCAGAGTTTCACAGTCTCATCAGCAGGTTGCAACTGATCCATTCAAAAGTTGAGACAAGGTCAAATGAAGTTCCCTTGGAAAGGTCATAGTGCCGTTTACTTTCATCCTTAAACGTCACATATTTTAATATGATGTATGTGGGCAATGGTGACAGTGTTGGAGACAAGAGTGGGAATAGCATGTCTGTTCAAATCAACATTGTAGCTGGTTGCTTTTTGAACGAGGTCTGCAGTGCTGTGTGCAATTTACTGGAAACAAATGTAGTTTAATAAACCTTGCGCAACTAGCCGCATGAATGAAACTTTCATGGAGTTATTTTACAAGTGTCTCTTGAAAGAATGGGACCACAGTAAGTTACCAAAATAGTTTTATTATAGGACAGCTCGGAGAACCAGTATGTGGAGGTGTTGTAACCATTAAAGCCCACCTCCCACCCCAAGTGCAAGGGTAACTGCTGGTTCAGACTACAACACGTCTATCATAGAAGTACAGCACTGAACTGAAATTAACATATAACAACACCACAGGACACAACACACACGAAATGTTTACAAACAGGACTGCACTACCACACCACATTAACAAGACCCTTGGAAGACCTCAGTTGACCCCTGGCATCTAAGTAGAATTTTAAAAAACCTAACGGCAACATGACAAAAATAAGATGTCAAGACTATTTACAGCCAAATACGGAACTCTCCTGGGGTTTTAGACCCCCCTGGTCTGAGCTGTAGCGCTGGTCAGACCACGTGAATGATCGGTGGAGGAAGCGCGCCTGTCCAGCCCAGTGAGACCGTCACTTTTAACTCGGTCCTGTCACCCTAATGCTGTATGTATTTGGAACATACATATAATCTATGCAGAATATTCCACAAGTCACATGGTACACAGACATTATATTATACACAGGCCACAGGAAGGCTATGAGTGTGTTTGCGTTTATTTTTTTGTATGTTCGATAAAATGTTATCCATGACGGCAAGGAGGGTTTAAAATCTCAGCAAAGTCCTGTTACCTGTGTTTCTAGTTTACTTTTTTCGTGAAGCATCGAAACGTGATTGGTGTCAACATGCTTCTAGCATAAATGCTAGTTGGCTATATTTAATGTATTTTGCTAATTCTTCTGTTACTTTCCTGTTACAGCTGGACAAAACGATAGAAATGTAAGTTTATCTTGAAAGAGTTACAACATGCAAATGGCAGCGCTTCAGGTTTTACAAATACTTTTTTGGGGGTGGGGGTGCTCTTGATCCATGTCAACATGCTATAAACATAAATGCTAGGTGGCTATATTTGATGTGTTTGATCATTCAATGCCAAAAATTCATTCCTGTTACTGTCCTGTTAGATTGTTGTTGTTGTTTTTTTTTGGGGGGGGGGGGGGGGTTAGAAATGTAAGTTTATTTTGAAAGAGTAACTTACAACAAGCAAACGGCAGTGCTTCAGTTTTTAAAATACTTTTTTTGTTTTTTATTGTGAATCACCAAAACATGATCAATGTCAGCATGCTATTAACATAAATGCTAGGTGGTTATATTTCATGTGTTTGCTAATTCGGTGCCAAAAATTCACTCCTGTTATTGTCCTGTTAGAGTTGGTTAAATAAAGAAAGAAAGAAATGTAAGTTAATTTTGAAAGAGTTACAACAGGTAAATGGCAATATTGCAGTGGAAAGGCCCAATTAAAGTTTGCCCAGATGAGCTCATGCCACGCTTACTGTACCGAGTGCTGCTCTCCAGCAACAACATCGCCAATTGCTATCTTACAACTCCGGTGTTAACACGCGCGTTCCAACTCTCATTTCTCTTTTTTATGACACACAACATCACTCAGTACAGTAGGCAATGAATAAAATCCTCACTTTTTTTCCAACAATGTATTTCTTTTTCTCTATTTTCAGGCTGACAGAACACTCTTGACCTACTCGCCAAATGACACCCAGTTGTCCACAATACCACTGGACGAATTTACTGTGGAGCAGGACACAGAGACACACTTCCAAGAGTCGCCTGCGACACGAACGGGTCAACAGAACCAAGGCTAATCAATGTACGAAGTGTCAACTCAGATTCTCTCTCACTCAGGTTTTCCTTTCAAAGTAGTTTGCATTTTGTGCAAAGATTTTTATTGGTAAGTTAAGAAGTTCTAGAAAGTTTAGAAGTGGTTTAAGGGGGAGTTGTTTTTTGCCAGGCTTACCAGTTAAGTGTTCTTTACTCTCACTGACTGGTTATTTTGTTTATTTTCTGGTGTTCGACAGTACACAGAAGAGAGGCCCCAAATGTCCTTGTTATACAAAGATAATTTCATTTTTAAGTTTATAAAAAATATATTGACATACATACTGTATCTTTATTATCTCTATGTCAAAAGTGGTTATAAGTTATTGGTCTTATCACTACTTTCCTGTGGATGTCAAAGACGCCAGCTGCCTGCTTAAACATACCAACGATTCCATCTTGTTGCTCACTGAAGACCGAAAACCTTCTTCCAGGGACTCAGTCAGTTTTTGTCTCAGGACTTTGTTTTTTTCCATTGTGAATTCTGGGCCCTCATGCAGGCTCTCGGCATGTGTGAATTGAACAAAAACCTACCTCAGCCGGAATGAATGTGTTGTGGGAAGCCTTTAGGGACTTTATCTTCCCCTGTTTTCACACTAACTGTACATGCAGAGAAACTGATGGGTCAGAATGACAAGATCAGGTGCCGCGCTACCTCAGATGTCAAGAATCATCTCTCCTCTTGTGCTTGTTCAAGCAGAATGAAAGAAAAAGAAAAAAACGAGTATCAACATAAAGCACTTCCAAATGCTGAAGTTAATGTTCTACCTCAAAATAACATTGTTCATGTTGTCACTGTTGTAGTTGATCTCTGTCTGTTTATTATATAATGAAAATTCCTTATCTCCTCTGTTTGAAGAATTTGGCGTTTGTAGATACAAAGTAATTCAGTCGCACATGCAATTTAATGTAATGTGCTATGGATTACGTTGTTTTAGCTATGCTGTAAAGCTAATTTTACTATTGTTTTTTTATTTGATATTTTTTGGAAATAGTTCCTTTATAGAACAAAACACTCGTAAAAATACACTACATTGAACATTTTCCAATTTACTGCTCAATGTGATATTTAATGCTCAATTGGACAACTGCAAAATGACACAAATTAGTGGTATGGCTGTGTGTAGTGCGTGTGTGTGTAGATGTAGATGTTGTTTTTGTGTTTTGTTTTTTAATTTTAAACACAAGCACATATCTGATTAAACTGCCAAGACATAATTACACTTTTGTTAGCAAAGTTCAATATTTTGGTCAATCATTTCATTTCAATCATTTCTTGCTGAGAGTAAGATGAGAAGGTTGATGCCACGTCATGAATTTGATTGTGAAGAAGAGTAGGTGCTAGCTTCAATGTAGCAAGACAAACTGACACTTGCATTGCTCTTACCAAAGTTAACAAAATGTATGCCACCTAGCTTGGCTGTCCAAATAAATTCTGGGAAGGGAATAGCATGCTTAAAAACACCCAGGCAAAATCAATCCGGTTCTTTTTACATACTAGGTTGTCTGTCATACGTTGTACATGACATCCATCCATCCAATTTTTTCTTCACCAGGATCGTGGGTGAGCTGGAGCTTATCCCAGCTGACCTTGGGCGAGAACTGGTAGCAAGTCGATTGTAGCATAGCACGTCACACACATAGAAATAACCTTTCTCACTCACATTCACACCTACAGGCAATTGTGCTAACATCAGGTGCATGATAAATATATACTTTGAAAGTGGTGATCAGACACCCCGGTTTAACCAAGATAGCCCGGATTTTGAGCCTTATGTCCCGGGTTCCGGAGGATTTTCCCAGCCCTGTTGTTTTATGCAGGTCGTGTCTTGGCGTCCCGTTTAAAAAAAATTAAATTACTAGCAGGCGTGTTTTCGTCATACAAGAACTAGAAGTATTTCCTGCTTTCGTGTCTAAGAATCATGGCAAATGTAGTCCAACTAGCCTAATACTGCAGTCGCCGGTCAGACCCAACACAAGCTGGGTTTCCAATAGCTGCTGGGAGTTGGTGAGTGGATTAACCAGTTTAGCACTGTCAATCAAGATAGCATTTATCATTAGCTAAAGTTTGGGTTATGCTTTTGTTGCTAAACTCAAAAGCAAATTAAAAGGTCACCAACCTTCTTCTCTAACTTTCACAGCATAAGGAATATTGTTTGCCCATAAATCTGAACTATTCGGTTATCATTGAATCTTCATGTCAGTCAGCTACTTCAATTCCTTTGAGTGAAGTGAAATGATGGTGTTGACGAGATGTGAAAGTTGTTCGTCATGCCTAACTTCTTCCCAAAATCATCATTGCTGCCCTCTTGTCTTCTATGAACATTCGTGTCAGAGCTTCAGGAACACAATCCTGCGGGATGTTAATGATCACAGACAAAGAGCTGAATGAGAGCGATGGATGGTCATCATTAGACCGTTTTTATCTCTCCACAGTTCTTGGCTTTGTGGCGTCACAGGGTCTCGCTCTGATATCCACGATGGTTACCTACCTCAATCATTTCTGTCTTTTTGTTCAGGCCTTAAGGCAAGCTTCTCCAATCCAGGTCGTCGAGGGCCGGATTTCTGCAGGTTGTAGATGCACCTGGTTCTAAAGATCAAGATCATTATCAGGCTTCTGCAGAGTTTACTGATGAGCTGAATATGGGAATCAGGTGTGTTGGAGTAAGGAATCATCTCAAATCTGCACGACTCCGGCCCTCGAGAACCAGGATTGGGGAATGAATTAAGCAGAGAAAAACCTAACTACACAACTATACAGTACATGTTGTGCATTCAGTCAGCATTTAATGGATGATGAAAGAGTCAGGATGGCACGCAAACATTAGACAAACACACACAATCCTTTAGTGCACTTATAATCACAGTTCCTGTTCTTGCTTAGTTCCTAGTTGATGTGAATGTGTGACTTCAAATTACTTTTTTTTTTCATATCGCGAAAAAAATATTTTTGTCACTGGTGTTTGAATTCAATGTTTACATTTGAATAAAGTAAACTGTCAAAAGTGGATGGCACTTACAACTCACAGTACATTTTTTGGGGTGTTTGTTTTTTTGTTTTGTAGTGATTTATAACCTGACACCATCATACTCCATATTCTAATCTTATGTTTTTAGCTTCTTAAATGTAAATGCAAAGCATCAGGGACACTACAGTGCATATTTATATATATAAATATATATTGTAGGTGTTGTAACTGTTCCGTATACCCTCATTTGTCCATCACACACAGTTGCTCTTTTCCATATTTCTGGTAATCCAGATGTGGTTTTTACAGATCTTCTCTATATTGTTTGTGTTTATTTCCCTCGTGTTAGACTTAATCCAATCATATTTTAAAGACATTATACGACATGATTCATATGTTTGGTTTTATTTGGAGTGAATGTTTTTTTCTTTTAAAATAGCAAATGACTGCCTTCCATAAGCTAATTGAATAGTGTGCCAAGAGTGTGTGCCTTTGGTTTAAAAGTGTGGTCTTTGGTCACAGTTTTGAAGTAAAACTGCTCTTCTTTTTTTTTTAACAGACAAAGTTGATGACTAGCGTGCAATTGGACAGGAGACACAATTTGTAATGTAGAAGTCAAAAATATATCATTTGCATTTTGCTTACAACTTTTAATTTCCCCAAGCATCTTGTAAATTAATGCACACTTAAAGTCACATGAACTGAAAGTGCATAACAAACATAGCACAAACCATTCTACTATGGGATATTGACTTCCGCATACCCAGTGGCATTACAGAAAAAAAATGTTGAACAGAAATCATGCACTGCAGACATAATAATAAATCATAAAAATTACGAATACGTCAAAACCTATTTAAATACATTCAAACATACTTGCAAATAAGTTTGAATGTATTTGCACGTCAAAAATGTTAACTCCACATTGTTCCATGCCTCCATTAAAAAAAAAGAGTAAATCATACAATTATCAGTTTATATGTTTTGAACACCCACAAGATTCTAAGAGTTGTCTCCACATCAGCCAACCATTGTTGGTCTTATCTACTGTTATACTTTAATTGTTTACCTGTTGAGTCATTCTTGCATCACGCCCTTGTATCAAACTGTACACTTTGGCGTTAATATTCATTGCAAGTGTTAAAAAAGCATTTACAATTAATACTTAATCTACTTGTACATTTAATAACCACTGATGTGATGCTTAATCTCAGAAGCTGTTCCAGCCTTGATGACTGTTTTAAATATTGTAAAAACCCGTTTTCAATTAGAATCAAGTACTTAGCTTTTTTGTCCGTTCTTTCTTGTGTATCAGTCAGTCATTGTAATTTCGGGTTGACCTCCTCCCACAGGAAATTGCTCATGTGGTCCCTGTGGATGTGTCAGGTTTGACTAGCACCCTATTTCACCTGATTCACTGCAGGTGTACGGCAGTGATGATCATGTATACATGATAACACTCCAATAGGTCAGGTTGTTAGGTGGCTGTATATTACAACCTGTAAGATGTAATGAGGCCCTCGCAAGCTGTTTGGTCCCTGGCTGGTGCTGTGACACCAATCAGACAAAGCAACAGAGGTAGCAAAAAACATATTGGGAAATGCTTAATCTTAATTCACTTTTTCTGATACCCTGTCTACTGTTACCTTTGTTCAGGAATTTTAATTTTTGGGAGGGAGCTCAGGGATTATCGGCCCTGCATGTTTCACTACATACAGTAAATGTAACAGTAGCCGCTTCAATGTACTTTCTGTCTTTACAGGCGAAGTCAACCCCAATATTTTCTTAACATTAATATGTTCTAGGTAGCCCCACTATTTTGATTAAAATTGAGTTTGTGGAATAGGAGTTAAACAGCAAAGTCTACCAATATTTATCCATCTAATGGGGGTGGTGATTTTGCCGCTTGGTGTTAACTGAAGATGTCGTGTTGCTCAGGGCTCAGGCAACAACCAATCACAGCTCAGCTTCAGAAAACAGGCGAGCTGTGATTGGTTGTTGACTGAGCCCTGAGCAACTTTGATGTCATCTTCAGTCGACAGCAAGTGGCAAAATGGCCGCCCCCAGAGATGGATAAAAACAGCTGGATTTTGCTTCATAACTCATATTCCACAAATGTAATACTAATCACAATGTCATGATGAGAGTGAGGTAAATATTTGAGGTTGACTGCAGTTGTGGTAACAGTTCATGTCCACTTTTCACAGTTCAAGTGCTGTTAATGCTTTATTAAATTTTGGAAACAGAAAATGTTTGTCAATAAATCTGTGTTATAAGTGTGACAATTTTAAAAATGCAGTCAAGAGTTTTGATTCGCTATAGTTTATTATTTTTATTTTTATTTTATTTTTTATTCTGTCCCTCAAGCTACATTACACAGGCTACTGTTGTACCAGGGCAGGGTTGGCTAAATTCAGTCCTCGAAAGCCACAATCTAGCCTGTTTTCCAATTAGGTGTGTTAGTGGAGAGAAACATGGAAAACAGGCTGGATAGAGGCTCTCGAGGACCAAACTTGGTCTACCTCTTTTCAAGTCAAGCGATAACACATAAATGAAGATATGTTGAGGACACAATGGCATAAGCCGTCTAAAAGGTTCAATAAGAGTCAAATGATCCCTCACAGATCTCATTTCCAAAGTACCAAGCTGTAACTAGAAATTGAATGACAGGCGTTTTTGGAATATTGCAATTTTCATAGCATAGTTTCTACCACAACCTGGTGTAATTAACCTTTGCTCAAAATAACTTTTACATGATATGTTATCGATTTCAGTGGCACCAAATTACCATTCTATATAATTGGGAATTGACTTCTTGCCTGATGCATTTAACTTTGCTCTTTTGCTGAGACTCGTCTGTATGCATAATGCTGAGATTCTCCAATAATTTATTCTCTTGTCAAATGGTGATATCATGCTATTGTACTTATGCACTTAATATTTTAGATCAGTCTTATGTTCAGTATGTAATCTGTCAGGAAAGAAGCAAAGTAAATGTTATGAAAGCTAGTATGCAGACAAAACAATATTAGCTCTGCATGTAAACTGTAATGCATTGTTTTAGCTGGAACAGACGTGCTAGTTGATTATCATTGGACTTGATGATAGCAAGCTAAAGTGATGATCTCAATATGGTGCTATTGATGGGTATATCTCACATTGTTGGTCAAGCTCCTCTGATGGCGTGCGTTGATGAAAATAGATAGAAGGACCTTTCGGTTCGTACATGTAAATCTGTCTTGCCCGCGCCAAAGCCCGATGATCCCCTCATCCTCATCCTGCTCCCACTCATCATCCTCACTTGAACGACTCGTGCGAGGGTCGCGTTACCTCGAAAGTGACAAGCTGTCTTCATTCCCCGCCATAAAACACGCTTGCTTGAGCAGACTGCATCTTCTGTATTGATGTTGTCAACATGATTTAAAGATGGTTCGATATTAAATAAAAATGGATCGCTGCAGGTGTGGTTGATCCGACACTTGCCCTGTTTAGAATCAAATCTCCGGACTAGTTCACTCACAGAAATATTCAAGTCTAAATTAAGAGTTATGTAATTTTTTTATATGATAAATTCCAATTTACTTTTTTAAGATAATTTTAACACAAACTTACCAAATAAACTATATATAATAAACATTAATTTGTCTAATAAAGCCTATTTATTTGAAATGCATAATCCTCTGGTTTATGTAATTAGAATTAATATAGCTACTCAAAATTAATAATAATAAGAGTATTTATTTAAAATAAAGTATATTGTTTGAATTGCATAATAATCAAGTTACCTATACACGATAAGTAGCATATCGCCGCTGCTATGTGAAAAAACACTTATGTCCATTTATTCCCCCATTTTTTCAATTTTTTTGGTTTTGGGATGAAAATGAATGCAGACATCCCAAAAAAAAAAAAAACTCTACTTTATTAATACTAAATACATACCTGAGTATTATGCATTTCAGATAAATGGGTTTTATTAGACTAATGAAAATTTATCAGATAAAGTTTATTTGGTAGGTTAAAATAAAAAAATAATAAATGGGAATTTGTTATGTTAAAAAAATTACATAAATCTTAAAAGTTAGGCTTAAATACTTGTGCGAGTGTTTAAGATTTATTCACGTCACATCAGATTGGTTTTGCTCGAATATTTGTGATTCACAATCATGGCAAGGTTTGAAGAGATTCAGACACTTCAACGTGATGGTATCATTAAAATATTGGTCCATTTCAAAAGATATGGATTCTATGCATTGTATTCATTTATTTGTATTTTAGTTCCTTGTAGAAATCAAATGGTGTCGACAAAAAAAAAAGCATTCATTCAAGCAGCTTCATTTCCAAAGTGATCAGCATTAGATCACACGTGTGTGTTTGTGTGTGCGTATGTTATTTGCTCTTTGTGTATTTGAGCACTGATGTCACTGCTTTTACAGTCCTTCCCACAGTTCAGTCCAGTTCAGGTTAAATATGAGGTGAATTCATGATTATTGTCAGGGATCATTACTGAAATGTCACTTCACACTTGTTTGCTGGAATGACAGTTTATACATTTGTATAAATAAATATCCACTTATATTGGATGTGTGTACAAAAAACAAGACCAGTTTAGTGGTTTGTATTGTTTTAGTTTCATTGTGCAACATTGACTGAAGACAATAAACAATGAATTAGTTCTAGTAATAACAAATGATCCTGTCTTTATTGAGTACATGTGTATGAGAGAATCGGATCTGGGTGGATAATAAAATGTGTTTTACAGCAAAGATGTGTTTGCCTTCTCTGGTCCACTGAGACGCTAACAATCAATTTGATGCGTACGCTCCTCCTTCCGCTACAAGTTTTATATTGGTTACCAGACAACAAGTATTTACACAAGACTAATAGATGCTCATCAATGAGAAACAACATTGGATTTCGAACAAGTGTGAAAACGTTGGACTTAGACTGGTCAAAGCTTGCCAGCATTACGAGTGACGGGGGCCCCAAGTATGGCGAGCACGTCTCTGGGTTTTATAAGACATATGAACCGGAAGATGGAAGAAGGCGGTCTCACCGCCCTGCAAAAGGTCCACTGTTTGATTCACCAGCAATCACTGTGCTACAAAGTGTTGAAGTGTGATTCTGTCATGAAGGTTGTGATGTCAGGCATATACTTCATCAGAGTAAAGGGACTTAACCAATTTAGGCTGGGAGCATATTACCGCGTTTTCTACTTTTAAAGCCAGGAAAGCAGATACGTCTTTTTTTTTTTAAACAATTCTGTTTCTTAGCCAATGAAATGCATCAGAATATACACGTGAGGGTGACATTGTAGCTATACTCTGGTCAATCATCCACGCTTCATACTGATGTTTTGTGTGTTTTATTCTTCCACACCGTTTCAAACACACAGTCGTTGAACACCACGCCACACCATGAAAACTAAAAGGAATAAAATAAAAATTAAATCAATACGGCCTCACGACTCTGGCTGGAAGTGTTCGGTTTAGGTGAACGGTATGGGATTTTTTAATTGGTTTTAGGTGAACTAATGAATACACACACACTCGCACGCACGCACATACACGTACTCACCCACATACAAAAAAAAAAGAGAGCAATGATGATGACATGTCAAATCGGTAAAATTACCGAATGAACAATACTGAGCTCTCCAGGGAAAAAATTTATTAATTTAAAAAATTAAAAAATTAAATCAATAATTGTCGTAAAGTACAAAATGTAATAAATATACATGCTGTTACAAATAGTTAAATATACAATTCAAAGCAAAATATTTAGCATCATATACATTCCTATTGTAGACACAATGATAGCAATACTGTCAGTATTAAACCAAGCATGAAATTAAAGCTCTTTTATGAAATAAAGACAAAATCTTTTGTAGTGCAAACCTTGTGTTTACAGTAGATACAGTACGTGCTGATGTGTCAATAGCTAAGTTTGAGCTGGCTAGCTTAAATACAGTGTGTAAACAAAATAACTTTTGCTAAACAAATTAGATTTAGATTTCAAACTACGACCATTTAATACAACACCTTTCAAACGTAGAAATTATTTAGCGTGTGCGCCCTTGACCAGTTGTGGAATGTTTTTAATGCAACTTTATTTCTTGTTGTCGATCGCGTTGCTCTCGCTTGTCTCACTCGTCTCTACTTCCGCGCGCGCTACTTACATCCTCCCAGCGAAACAACATCCGAGTTAGGGGGCAATCTAAATAAAGTAAATGCATTCGCGAATTTAATCTAATAAAATGTTCAAAATGTATGCAAACATTTACAGATGTGGGCTTCGTAGCATTTCCTGGAATTTTATTCAAGCATTCATGGCTGACGCAGATACGCAGGAGTTATGAAATAAATGGCGGTGATAGACGGCGGGGCAGGACTTCGGACCAGTGTAACCAGTCGACAGTGATATATTGTTAAGACATATGTTTGTAGACAATGAGGATGTTGAACGTTTTGACGGCTTTGAAACATAAAGGAGGACGAATAATTAGCACTGGATTCCCTGAGGTTATTACAACTGCGCTCCAGTGTTGAAAGTAAATAATATGCCCGCAGATGTGATACAGTTGCAGTATTTAGTCACATTTTTACTGAAGAACTCTGGGCGCACCTCGGTATTGAAACCAATATTTACGGTGACCCGAACAAACACACTCCAGCTTGGACAAAAATGTCAGTGGTCTCACGTGACTGTGCAAAAGATGAAAACTTTTATTGGGCTATTTATCGGGATGGGGCTCACACATTATTATATATTTTTTTAAATTAGCAATTTTCACACAAGAAAATATAATAAAACAATATACAATAATTCAAACAATGCTAAACAAAACAAATCCAACGAAAAAAGAAATATTTTTTCATTGGATTTCTTTGTGTGAAGTTTGTTGGATTTTTTTCAATATATTGAAGGTTTATACAAAATAAACTTATGTTTGTGTGAACACCACATGTGTAAGCGCTGAAATGTTTTTGGAATTATGTTTCCATTTGCTTCAGGGCCTGAGATATCAATTATTTAGTAGGCGTTGAGAATATTATTGAATTTCCAGGAAAACTTCAAGTTTTCGGGGATGATTCTAAAGTCACTCAAAGGTTTTAGAGGCTTGTTTTGCTAGGCACTCCAGGCCTTAACAGGCAGTTCCAACTATTCTTGTCTGAACTGGAGCACGGCGATGTGTTGCCCAATGGATGAATTTTTACAAAACAGTCCCAGAGCTGATCGACCCAGAATGAAAATGGCACCTCATATTTTTAAAAGCACAAATGTATCCATCTCCCTGCAACCCAAAACCTCTCCGCAGAGAACCCAGCAGCCCCGTTCCCAACTTAAAAGTGTGTGGAAGCACTGTAAATGAAGAAGGCGGGAGGTTGGTGTGCGATTCCATGAACTACATGTAATGAAAAAGAAATCCATCTTTTTCTTCACAGAGCTTGAACTTCACTAACTAGTCTTCTGGACGAACTGAAAACAACAGTTAAATTTCAGTCTTTTGCATTTATGTCAACATTTTTGTTTTGTGACTGACATAACAGCAGAGATGTTTTCAATGATCACAACAGCGTCCACTTCTTTCTACGTTTTTCATGCCAGCACACACACACATGCATTATGGGCAAGACAATGTGAAGCAGTGAAACTCTAAACCAGTCGGGGCCACCTCAACTGGGCCCCTGCTCCTGCTAACACTTCAGCATTTAAAGTGAGTTGAGAAAGAGGACCTCTGTTTCCTAGAATTTTTTTTATATGAGCATAGAGGGAGGTGCAGCTGTCCTCTGGCTCTACGACCGAACGCCTTTTAGCAACTCTAAAGGAACAGCCGAGAGAGGGAGGTCAGAGGTCAAAGCAGCCCACTTACCTACTGACTACCTTTGATGTCTACACTTTTATTACTTAACCTCTTCTTTTTATTGTCTCCCCCCACACATTTTGCCAGTGCATGTCTTCAAAATATACAACATAAGCAACACTTGTAGTGTTGCTACCATTTTTCAAAACAACTTACAACTTTTTCTACATACACAAAAAGAATGTCCACTGGAGCTGTTGCCAGCCGGTTCCTTTCATCTCCAGAGGCATTTCATAGGATTTTCATACATCCAACCTACCAGTCTCCCAAGCAAAGATCATGTGCGGCCACACCAGCCCAAGACTTTCACATCCAGCATCTTCTCCTTCAAGATCGTCCAAGACCAGCCACCTGGACAGCTGAAGCAACCATCTCGCTTAGAGACCAAAAGAACCTGACTGGGCTGTTCTAATTTAAATTTTGATACTAGGGACCGTTTAACACTAAAGTACTACTTCCCGCTTGGATAGCCACAATCTATAGAGACGCGACGTGCCACACAGCCCCCGCCTGCGTAGCTGGAGAAGAATAAACATTTCAGTCGGATGCCACATTCCAAAGGGAGACAAGGAACCGCAATTTAATCATGACGTTGATTTCTGTTCATTTCATTCCTAAATTTAATCATACTGAGCATAGTTACATACAAACTGCATACATATATTGATCAATGTTCTAATGTATTGATGTTTCATGGTTTGTATTAAATCATATCAGCCATAATTGTGAATAAAACCCGAGTTCTTCACAGGTTGATGCGAAGCTCAGTTTGCAGAGGGAAATTAATAAAATATGTTTGGAAGATTGACCATTAAAACCAATAATTATTTTTAATAAAGCTGGTATCCCAGCTGTGTGATGAGGAGGTAACGACCCTCTTGGTATCTTGGACTTTTTTTATCTGACATACACCAAAACATAATGTTTGGAACCATTAATGCAGGTAAAAAAAAAAAATAATGACTTGGGAAAAATATAACCACTGCCGTTATTTCCATTGGATCGGAGGAAAGAGCGGACTCTAAAATAAAAATTAAAAAAGGAAAAGGTTTGACATCAAACTCTGTGCCAAACGAGTTACGACTCACAGAGGACAAGCAACAACACATCTGTCCCCTCTGGATAGCTGTGTTGCCAGCTATTGGAGACTCGTCACTACGAGGGATTATAGACTACACGAATGGTGATACAGTCCCAACAAAAGCAGATCAAATAAAAAGCTTAGGTGTTTGATTAACATTTATTCCGACAGTTCCACATGTCATAACTACAATAAACGTGACATTCAATTGCTGTTTCTATTATTTAGAAATTCAAGCTGCCCAAGTCAGCAAAAAAACAATCAAGGCCATTGATGAAATTAAGGATCATTTGCCAAACATTCCAAACATGCTACAGAAAATAAACTAACAAATAAAGTGATCATTGAAATGTGGACTGATGAGACTATTTTTCCCAACCTGAAATGTTTTGCTTATCGTTCCAGCTATAAAGTTAGCATTCAGACTTGCCGACAATGTCTGTATGATGCCCTCGCTTACTTGAATTGCAGCGATGTTGAGGGGCTGGACAGGCTCTTGGAACTGTCATCGGCTCATCTGCTCTGGGCGGTTCCTGCAAAGGGATGCCCTGCCTGATGACTTGATGCTAATGGTACATTGTGCAGCACGGAGCAAGCCAAGATGATATGCCAAATCGTTTTAGCCTTGTACTGAAGTGTCCCCTCCTCACACCACACAAGCCATCGTCTTTTCAGCAAGTCTATTGCACGTTCAATGACGCTTCGCGCTTCGCATAGGCCCTGTTGTTATGCTGCTCTCGCGTTGTCCTAAATATGGCTAGCGGGGTCATTAGCCACAGCTTCAGTGGATAACCCCAATCAACTGTAGAAAACTTGTGGAAATGTTGAAACACTCACGAATCGGCCAAACATCATCAAAAGCTCCTGCTTGGCGCCGCACACCCACAGAGCTATTTTACAGAATTAATGAATCGTGTGTTTCTCCAGGCCACTGTCAACAACAACACAGGCAACAACATTCAAAATGGATGTGTATATTTCCTGTTCACGTAGCTGAATTTGTTGAATTTGTTGTGGTCGTAATCTTTGGCTCCTATCAGGTTTAGGAATTTGCCGACGCTTTGAAAACACGCTCCCGGCAGTGTGCATTTGTTCTCCAAGTCCTCCAATAGTGCAAGAAAAGCCATGGCATGTGCATTTCAATTTGGCTTTTGGTTGTCCTGTCGTGGCTGCCTTTTATAACTTGTTACAACAATCAGAAACACCAGAGGAAGGAGGAACTCATTGTTTTGCAAGTCTCAAGTCTTTGCCCTCAAGTCCCGAGTCAAGACTGACACGTCTCCAGTCGATTCGCAACTCCTACACTTTGGATTTCAGATCCTTTCGACTCATTTCAACAGTGTCATAGATATATATATATATATTTAATTTACACATATGCTTTTAAAATCTGTATTTGTTAACATGTTTATCAATTTAATTATTTGTCAAGCTGGCCAAGTTAGAGTCTTTCAGTCCTTGTTCCATACCATTTCTCACTATTTGTTCTCTAAGCTCACAGATGCCAGAAGCTGGTGTACAGTATGCTATGCAAGTTGCAACACAGTTGTGGAGCATCTTTTACAATATTGCTGAAATAGTAGTTCAGTGATTCTAACCAAAACCCATTGAAGTATAGCAATAACAAAAGTCAGTTTTCTTCAATTACAAGGTACTTCATTTTTTATTTGGAGTTGAATGTTTGTCTATTGAACATTGTTGTGTGACTTTTGAGCTTTAGCTACTCCCTTTTTTTTCTTCAAACACACTGCTACTATTCCGAGCACAACTACAGTGCATCATCAATATACTATAGAGTTCATTGTCTCTCCTGTCCACATTCTTTTGCCTGTGGCTCAAATGTATGATATGCATATGATGGCGGCTGACTGATGGAGAATGTGCACATTAACATGCCGAGGCCACAGGAGACGTGGCACTGAAAGCATTAATGGAGTGACTGTTTCAGAGAAAAGGATTCCTGATGTGATTGCAATGTGTGCTAAGGGAATCGTTCCGCTAAAGCTGACCATGTAGACGCCCTTGTAACACATTTATATGTATTTGAGAGATAAATCGGTTGGCCTTTACAATGGAATTGAGTATAGGGCTCGCATGCTGAGATATGCAGTCATCATCTACGACACACCCTTTACTCTGCTCCAGCAGTCAGATTTCTCATCATTTATCACTCATGCACACACTGCAACTACTCAGCGGTTACCGTGTAGAGTGTACAGCACAAACCCAAGTGCCCTGAAAAAAGACAAAGGGCGGCGGAAGGAATAGTGTGGGCGAGGGATGGGGAGTGTGCTATCGCATCTCCTATACATGTACAAAGGACAAAGAAACGGTGGGACAAAGGCAGGCAAGGAAAAAGATGAGCTGACAGACAACAACATGGAATGATGCTGGCGGCAGCAACAGATGTCATCAAGTGAACAGCAAAGGTAAAAATGAAAGGTGAAGCAAAAATGTTAAGGTTACAGGAATGTACACCAGTTTGAAAGGCTTGAAAAAAGTGGTTTTCCCATCACACTTAGTGATTGTCAAAATTATGATTTCGCACCTACAGGTTTTCAAGTTTCTCTGGATTACTGAGACTTTCCCCAAAAACGTTTTACGCAGACATGTTAAGGTTGCCACAACGTCACCTACGCACAGGACGTCAAGGCATTGCCTGATGCTACAACCAGCTAGCTAGCAAAAACCTTCACCGGCTACTAATGTGGCTAAACACATTGCAGCCTCACTCCTGATTCAGTAATCATCACATCCATGGCAGCTACACATCTGACAAGTATCATTCTCACAAAGGGATGATGAAGAAAGACGAGAAGCCATGCTAATTGCTAAGCTAACCTGACATGACTACCGCATTTAGCACCGAAATTAAGTTGTTGGGATGAGTGAGTGCACTTTCCACATGCATCTGGCTAGAACCACATTAAAGTGGAGAACATCCAACTTTGAATAACAAAATAGCAGGCAAATTAATAAGTGTTTGGACCCCAAAGAGGAAGTCTACTTGCTAAGCAGAACCAGAAACGAAAATTAATTGCACTACGCCACGCCGTAAGTCAGCCAAGAGGAGTGCTTTATAAGCTTAAAATATAAGTTAATAAGCGGTTTGGAAAATGAATGAACAACATACAAGTAGTATAAAATATTTATAATAACAGTAATTATATTGTAATTATTTGTTTGTTTCACAATAGAGTCATGAATTTTCATTTTGACTTTTGAAGTTGGCATAATAAGTTTTATTTTTTTGTTTTTTAAATCAATTTGGCTTTGCCTCTGGACAATAATACAGCGGAACCTCTAAGTTTAAACGTCTTAGAACTCGTACAAATCGGACTTCAACCCCAAAAATCTGAGTAAAAAATGACTCGGAGTTTGAACTCATTTTCGAAGCAAAGCAAGCTAAGCCGAACGTACCCTTGAACGGGTAGCTGAGTGAAGCCGAGCTATGCCGAATGCGCTGCTCATTTCCAGTCAGAGTGTGAATACTCTCATTCATGATGTATTTAGATTTTTCCACGACAAGGGCTCAAAGAAAGACAACAGTTCCAGTGGCAGCAAAGAAAAACGTACAGTGCTACGAACCACAGTGGATTTAGGAAGGAGATTTAATTTTGGTTCTTTATTGAACATATAAACACAAAGAAAAATTACAAATCTAAAATATAAATTGAAGTAAAAAAGAAAACAAGGAAGGAAGAAAAAATGAGTTTATATGTTCAAAAGGGGTAGGAGGAAGTTAAAAACGTATCCTACCCCTTATTTGTTTTATGTTAATAAAATAATAGGCTAATGTATTTCAACAAAAGGAAATGTATAAACCTAATCATATATACAAGTACAACATACGCACATTTGGCAGTGACATATGCACACAAAATCAACAGACACATTCCACAATACATTTATAAATCATATCCATATACTCACATATACAATTTTCATTACACTCATACCGATACATCCAAATAAATAACAGCATATATACATTTTTAACAGCTCATGACTGATGTAAGTAAAAAAAAAATGTACTTTGCTTTTAAAAACATTTTTTAATTTAGCAAGTGACTGACATCTTTTCAGGTCAGTTCCAAAATCATTCCACAAATTAACAGCTTTTACAGAAACACACCTTTGCTTAATATTTGTTCTTGTTTTAAAATTTTTGCAGACACTTGTACCCCTTATGTTATAAGGACTCTCTCTAATTTCAAACAGCTTCTGAGTTCCGTGGCAGAGTAGATTGTTGTGTACTTTATACATTATTTGTGCTATTTTAAATTCAACTAAGTTGTAGAATTTCATTGTATTTTATTTAATGAATAGAGAATGAGTTGGCTCTGTATATTTTGATTGATTTATAATTCTTATGGCTCTTTTTTGAAAACAGAATTGGTATTTGTTTTATATGCGTTTCCTCAGATTTGCACACTATAGGTCAGATATGACAATAATACTGAACAATATAATGTGTATAATGATTTCTTATTTAGGACATCCTTAGTTTTAAAGAGTATCTCTATAATTTTTTACATTTTCCTTTTGACATTATCTGTGTGAGACGTCCAACATAATTTTTCATCAATAACTACTCTAAGAAACTTATTTTCATACAACTTTTCTATTTCAATTGAATTTACCATAATTTTGACCTGTTGTGTGGTTTGTCTAGTACCAAAAACTATAAACTTGGTTTTGTTTAAGTTTAATGATAATTTGTTTAAGTCAAAACAGTTTTTTAATGTGTTCAATTCATTCTCCACGATAGTCAGAAGCTGCTTCAGGTTCTCTCCTGAACAATAGAGAGTTGTGTCATCGGCAAATAAGACACTTTTGAATATTTTTGAGACACAACAGATATCATTTATATACAATAAATGTAATTTGGGGCCTAGCACAGACCCTTGTGGGACTCCATGAGTAATCTTCAAGTGTTTTGATTGTATATTGTTAAACTGTAAGTACTCATATCTATTATCCAAATAACTTTTCATCCATTTATATGCCAAACCTCTTATGCCATAGCTTTCTAATTTATTCATTAGTATAGAATGATCTATAGTATCAAATGCTTTTCTTTTTTTTTAAATCTATAACAATTCCAACAGTAATATTTTTATTATCTATGTTAGTAGATATTGCTTCTACGAGTTCCATGACCTCCATTGAGGTGGTCTGTTTTTCTCTAAACCCATATTGATTTTCACTTAAAAGCTTATGTTTCTCATTAAAATTGTCCAGTCTATATGAAAATGATTTTTCTAGAATTTTTTTTTAATTGTGGCAGCAGTGATATTGGTCTATAATTAGTGAATATATGTCTGTCTCCATTTTTATGTGTATATTTATGCTATTTTCATTTTTGATGGAAATATACCGGCTTTAAATGACAAATTACATATAATGTGAAAGGTTGCACAACATATTCTATAATACTTTTTACTAATGTCATATAAATATTGAAGCGGTCAGTGGACTTTTTATTTTTTAATATTTTAACAACATTTAATACTTCTGTATCATTAACAGCATTAAGCCACATAGTGTATGGATTTTTTTTTTATATATTTATCTATTTCATGTTTGTTTCTTGGCTCAGGGAGTTTTTTTGCCAAATTACTGCCAGCATTAACAAAATACTCTATACTATAACAACATTTTAATCTTTTATAAAATATTCTGAATATTTTTTTAGCTATTTTTAATTACATTATTTAGTATTTTCCACAATTATTGTATGTTACTTTTATTCTGCTCTAGTAATGCATGGTAATAATCTTTCTTACTTGTTTGTATAATATTTAATAGTTTATTTTTGTAGGTCTTGTACTTTATTTCAGCGTCCATAGTTCTCAATTTAATAAATCTTTTGTATAAAATGTTTTTATTTTTACATGCATTCTCTATCCCCTTTGTCATCCATGCCTTATTTAGACTTTTATACTTTCTTGTGATTTTTATTAATGGACAATGTTTATTGTATGGAAAAATAATGGTAGACTGAAATGCACTGTATGCGATATTGGGATCATCATTTGAATAGCCCTCAGACCAATTATGTTTTTCTAAATCCAACTTAAAGGCAGCCATGGAGCATTGTGATCTTAGTCTTATTTCTGGTATGTAAACCTCAAAAGTTTCTCCTCAAATTAAGTCATTGATTTGCAAAACTGCTATACATAGAAAAAAAAACCTTCAAGCCCTGTAAGTCTGAACAAAGCAGAAGTAAAATCAAATTGCAGTAAGTATTTATCTGAAAAACACTTTGAGGCCAAACATCAAATGATCAGCTTCTTCTTCTTCTTTTCCTTCCAGCTTTTCCCTTCAGGGGTCGCCACAGCGAATCAGTTGCCTCCATCTAACCCTGTCTTCTGCATCCTCTGCTCTCACACCAACTACCTTCATGTCCTCTTTAACTACATCCATAAACCTCCTCTTTGGTCTCCCTGTAGACCTCCTCCCTGGCATTTGGAAACTCAGCATCCTTCTGCCAATATACTCACTTTCTCTCCTCTGTCCAAACCATCTCAGTCTGGCCTCTCTGACTTTATCTCCAAAGCCTCTAACATGTGCTCTCCCTCTGATGTACTCATTCCTGATTCTATCCATCCTGGTCACTCCCAAAGTGAACCTCAGCATCTTCATCTCTGCCCCTCCAGCTCTGCCTCCTGTCTTTTCCTCAGTGGCACTGTCTCCAGACCAAACAACATGGCTGATCTCACCACAGTTTTTTAAACCTTTCCTTTCATGTTAGCTGCAACTCTTCTATCACACATCACACCTGACACATTTCTCCACTCATTCCAGCCTGCCTGCACACGCTTCTTCGCTTCTTTTCCACACTCTCCATTACTCTGAACTGTTGACCCTAATTACTTAAAATTCCTCCACCTTCTTGGTCTCTTCTCCCTGTAACCTCACTCTTCCAGTTGGTTCCCTCCCATTCACACAAAGATACTCCGTCTTGCTACGGCTAACCTCAATTCCCCCCTTTTCCAGGGCAAACCTCCATGCCTCTAGCTTCTCCTCATATCAAATGATCAGCTAGAAAACATTAACAAAAAAACAACAGCAATTATTCCTATGGCTAGCTTGCACACTGGAAGGAGTGCAAATTTCATTCAAACACACACACACACACACACTATCTCTGTGGGGCCATCTCATTACCAACCATCAAAAATGATGGCCTACGCCTATTCCTTACCCTAACCTCAACCATAACCCAATTCAAACCTAAACTCTAAAACCAAGTCTTGACCCCCAAAAAGAAGTCTAAACTTGTGGGGCCCAGCAAAATTGCCCCACATGGACAGGTGAGACCCACAACTCTGTGAAATCCCAGAATGTTGGCCCCACTATGTAACAAAAACAAGACCACACACACACACACGCAGCACTTATTACATTTAACTTTTAACTTGCAAATATGGTATAATAGATACCAAGCTGCTTAACCAGAAACCATGTTGCAAATGTCACAAATTATTCACAAATGATAATCCGCAATAGGGTGACTCCGCAATAAGTAAACCGCAAAGTAGCGAGAGGAAAATTTACTCAAAACTAAATATGCAGATGTGGATCCTGCTCCATCATTGGAGTTGTCTTTTACCACCACTGTATTTTTCCCTTCTCATAGTCAACTCCAGAAATCAGCCTCTGTTGTTGCCCTTCATTAACCCCAGTCCTCACCTATCTCTAATCCTTACTCAGACGGAAATCCACTAGTGGTGTGTGTTTGGCTAACACAGCCTAGTGTGCAATGTTTGAACCTGGCCTTGTTTGATACAAACGACACAAAGAAAAGAGAGTATCGATCGTCTGTTTGATTGACCAGAACATTTTAATGTTTAGATTTTTCAAGGTCTTGTCACGCTACTTTGTGCCAAGGTTGGCTTCCTGTTACATTGCCCAGAACAGTCAGAGGATAGATAGGCTATCAGGCCGTGTACCAATATACTTGTAATTCCTCACCATCAATAAAGAAAGTACAACCCGCGTCTGAGGTCACCCAGCTAAGCTATTACATTCCTATGTTTTTTGTGCTTTAAAGGGGAAGTCAAACCAAAACATTTTTCTTGACAACATTATGTTCTCTGAAGCCCCACTAGTCTAAATATGGTATTTTGGTTAATATTGCGTTAGTGGGTTATGAGTTAAGCAGCAAAATCCAGCAGTTTTTTTTCAATATCAGAAGGCGGCCATTTTGCCACTTGCTGTCGAGTGACTGAATGTCATGTTTACACCAGTGAGGTCACAAAAAAATGTTTAAGGTCAACTTCCCCTTTATTGGATGGATGGAAAATGAACAAACTAATAAAACAATAAAGTGACAAATAAATTTGAAAAACATTGTTTGACTTTTGTTCTAAATCCAATTACACTGTATCGTCAAATTAAAATGCACAAAAACACAATTTTTAGGTAATTTTCCTCATGATCATAATAAAGTATATCAATCCACCTCTCATTGATTTATTTTCTCCATCCGTTTCTTTCAGGATTTCTTTTTTCACACCTTCATCACAAGCAGTGGCATGTTCGTACCATTCAAATGGAAATCTTAATGATGCCAAGCCTCTTATCTTAAAGAAGATGTATCGATGGGCTCTGGCAACGAGAAGTGGAATCTATTGTTTTTTCTAAATAGGCGTTCAGCAAATGTAAAAACAAACAAGGTTATCTAACATCTTACTGCTTTCATGTCAAGAGGCACTGATCCGTACTTGAGTTACAGCTCTTTTCAAAATGTTTGCCCAGGAACCATCAGTGGATTAGAGACTATTTCAAGATAAAATTGCAAAATGGTTTGCATGCATTTTATTCATCACAAGCATAGTTTGTTGAAACATACTCCTTAACCTTAACGTGAGGTGTGATGAATCTGCTGCTTGTGTGAATCTTAGGCTGAAAAAGCAGATCAAGATGGTAAATGGATTATAAAAAAAAAAACTAAGCAAACACATCGAGCTCTTTCACATGAGCTCATTCCCCAGTGCAACATTGCATAGCAGGATAAACTACAACAAAGAAGTGAATGTTTCAAAATGCAGATGTGTTGATGTCGTTAAGACAGAAAGAAAGATCCCTGTGTCTTGCCCGCCGTTACCTACCTAATAAGGCTGACCCTCCTTGTCTGGAGCAACCTTCTCTATTTACTCAAGTTCTTAAGTGTTTGGAAACCCTCGATCTCACACATCGTTCCCACTGAGGGACTGAAGACCTGGGTGGGCATCAGGACCAGTTACTTTTGCTGATGAGGTGGGCTTTTTGAACTGAGGGGCCAACGGATGGAGCACGGGGGGCCACCACGGGGAGTTGATGGGGTAAGGTCAGCTTAGGGGGTCATGGGGAAAGGGGCAGATTCGGGTCAGTGTTTGCCCAGCTGCCTCCTGGGGAGTTGGAATGGAAGAAAATGGACAGAGATTGCCATGGATAGGTTGTAGTGGACCCTTTATCGTTTCGTTTTCTCATAAACTAGCTTACATTTGGCCTGATGCCAAGATTTAGCAAAAACTGTTGATACAGTAATATGCAAAAGTAATTGGCCATGTCATCACTGCACCTACATAAAGTGAAATTGTAAGAAAATACATCACTTAACAGCTTGACCATTTGAAGCAAGCCGTACAAGATTTTCAGTGTGCCTGGACTTTGTTTTTCATCCATTCATCCACATTAACAGCTGCCAGATCAGATGTCACTGATGTTGGTTAGGGGAGAAGACACACCAATTTGGTTCAAGTTCATTCCAATGGGTTTGAACCTGAGATCAAGGTTTAAGACAAGTTCTACAGCAAAATCATTAAAAAAAAAAAGTCTTTATGGATCTTGCTTTGTGTACTGAGGCACAGTCATGCAGGAAAACAGCCTCCCGCAACCTGCTTCAATAAAGATGGATTGTGCCAAAGGTCTTGAAAATGACGATAAGGAAATAAGGGTGATAGTCCCACTTATAGATGAAACAAGCATCGTGGACTTGGTGGATTACAGGCTCAGTGTGTAGAAATGTTTGCCATCTCGTGGGGAACTAATACAATGCAATGGCCTAAGTTTGAAGCGCATGCACTCCGGTGCCTCAGAGAGACAACACTTCGCAAGCCTACCACCAATTACTACGTTTGCTAACTTTGTCTCCTTTGGGTATGCGTCGCAGTAAGATGGCGGCGAAACTTGTCAGGTTAGGTAGGACCCATGTAATATAAATAGCCAGATATGGGGGCACTACCATCATTCATCAATTCCCATCCTTGACGATGCCAACCTTTTGCCAAGTGCATTCGCATTATTATGGAAAATAATTATTTAGTACCAGAGTTGGCGTATTCAGGTCCAGAAAGTAAAAACCCTGCCACAGATTGGCTTTAGCCACAGGTGGCTCTCCTTAACTGGCAGGTAAACAAGCTCATAGAAGCACCTGTTAAGTAGAAGCACCTGTGGTTAAAGTCAAACTGTTTTAGGGTTTGTTCTCTCTGGATCTGGATTCCCCAACCCTGTTTAGCATGTATTAACATAAGTTTATACTGTTTTGTGGACACCTGTATTTTCTTTAACAATGGGCTTTTCATTTCTTGTACATGAAGCAATACCGAAGTGACCTTGACTGATAAGCCTGCTCGGAACAGACTGCTTGCTTTCCTGTGTAGCTGACCCTTCCCTGAGACTGCGTAGACTGCTCTGTTAGACGTATGTATATTTGAAGCTTCAAATATAAAGAAACCCAAAAGACAAATTGTTTTCATGACTGTTTTATTCATCTCGTCTTACTACTGAAAATTCCACAGCAGCATTTTCAGCGAGTGCTTTATGACGCAAAGTCTCGCAAAAGCACGGAATGAGAAGGACCTTCCGTATTGTCCTTGATTGTCAGAAAATCGAAAGTGCCCCTCTCTATAATTAGCGATTACTAGACATAAAAAAATGTACATTGATGTGATGGAACATACATTTTTTTGCATACTATTGAATAGTGTTTTTTTTTAATTGAATGAACACTGAAAAAAAAGCCTACACTCTTTCAAAGAAAACAGCAATAATAAATTCTTTAGATGTTAAAATTTTCTGTAACTAAGATGGTTACGATGGTAATTGATGGATTCCTTACAATAGAAATTGAAGGTCAACCAGCAGAGTAGATCAAAGTGACATGATCAAATACCATGAAACTAGCAAATAATATACAGAAGTTGGCCATTTATTTGATATGTTAAGGCTGTCCCATAATGTAATGGTTGTACTGTAGGTCATGTGGAATGACTGCATTGCTCCCAAATTGCATCATCACGCTAACAGAAGGTTCGACATCTAAGATGAATTGCAGCACCCATTTTAAGTAGAGATGGCAAAGTGCCATTTTAGGTTTGAAAGATGACTGGTGCTTAGAAATGGATGTAGGTGTGAGTTGCCATAGCTACTGCTGCCTGACCAAATCTTGTGGACTTCAAGGGAGCTGGTAGAGGGGAGGCGAAGGTCACGACGGTTGCCCCTTCCCCAATAATTACCATCCCCCACGCTGCTATGGTCAGTGTCCTTCGTTACTATTGACAGCTCGCTCAATAACCATTACTCTCAACTGAACATGAGGTTGGTAGACCCCACCGGGCTGCTAATCATTCGATCAATAAATGATCATATAAAATACCACTGAGATCACCACAGGGATCTATTAGTATGAAGATTGCAATATTAACTGAATCTAGTATGGTATATAATAATATTACAGCAGAAGATTACAAAAAATGTTGTGGTATGTGGAAAACACACTGATGTTTGTATTTTGTCAACCTACAACCACAAGAAAGAGTTAGCATACTTTCAAATATTTAGAAAGCACACAATATGTGTGACATGCTGTCGAAAGAAAGGCATTGCCCTCATTTGGTCAGATATAGTCACTGCACCAAAATAATTTTTCAAAAAAGAAAAAAAACAGAGGGTGTGTTTGTGTATATAGCATGTGAGAATAGTTCACTTTCTATGTATCAATGTTTATTTAGATAGTTTGCAGTTATGTGGAAATGTTATTGTTGGCATGTACATTTTTGGGTGATTGCTCTTTTATTGTTGTGTATCTGTAGTGTACTATGGAAGGAAGCATCAGGTCATGCTGCAGTGATTGACTATCTTGCCCAGTATTGCTGACGAGGGTGCAGTTTCCTTTACTATGTCAATATGAACAGACCCGCAACTCACTGGTAAGATCATCACCCCCGCCTCCCCTCCCACTCTCATCCCTCACACACAGATGCAAGCACACAACTATAATGTGTCCCTGGGCAATCAGTCATCCATTGCTGCATATCGCTGTGTACTGTAAAGCAACATGCAATAAGGCTGTCAGAGAGACATGCACTTTCTTTTCTTGCTACATATTGTATGTCTTTGTCACAACACTTAATACCCTGCAGCTTCCTCTTGTGTTAGCAGCATCTCTCAAAGCTTTGAAAGGATCTGTTTGGACACATGTGTCCAGAAACTCCTGCATCTAATCAATATCTAAGGATTTGTCAACATTCCCCCGAGAGGCTGCTCGACGTCTTTCTGCTCCTTCTCTGTCTGTTGACTTAACCCTTCCTGTAACTAGTAGATGCTTCCATGGAACTACACAAAGAATCCGCCCTATGTTGGTATTGATTTTTAGATTTGGTTTGTAATTCGGTTAAGAACAAGAGAATAACAATAGACAAAGCCTGCTCTAGCAATGTTTTTGAATGATGTAGACTGCAGAGGTCTCATACTCAGGTCCTCAAAGTCCACAGTTCTACATGTTTTAGAGTTTCCCCTCCTTCAACACAGCTGAATCAAATAATCAGGATCATAATGAGGTTTCTGCAGAGCTTGTTGATAAATCAGGTGCGTTTGAGGGGAGCCTTTTAATATATACTATACTTTTGTATGTTGTCTGTGTGGGTGCAATTGATAGACAACATATTTTAAAGAAATATATATACTTTTAAAATATTAAAATTTTAATTATTTGAAAATAGGAATGATCATCTGTAAATTACTTTTGCTTTCTTCTACATAGTTATTTTATAATATGATCGCTATGCCCTGTTATATGCCGTCACAGCATCTTTTACAATATGAGTAAAAATGTAGATTGTCTTTTAGCCACGTGGACAAGCCAAAGAAAGGCACCTATCGCAAAAGTTATTTGTAAAATTAAGGAGAAAACTGTAGAATATCCATCCATCCGTTGTCATCGCTTATCCGAGGTCGGCCGCTGGGGCAACAGCTTTATCAGGGAATCCCAGACTTCCCCTCGACACTCACTTTATCCAGCTTCACATGATCAGATGCCCAAGGCACCTCATCTGGCTTCTCTCAATGAGAAGCCAGCGGCTCCACCCTGAGCAAGCTTTTCACCCTATCTCGAAGGGAGTGTAAGGATCGCCTGCGGTGGAAACTCATTTCGGCCACGTATGTGGGATCTTGTTCTCTTGGTCACGACCCACAGCTCGTGACCAAGTGAGGTTAGGAACTTGAAACATAAATCAACCGGTAAATGGAAATCTTTGCTTTTCAGCTTGGGTCCTTCTTCATCATGACTGACTCATACAGGAGCCGCATCACTGCAGACACTGCGCCAATCCACCTGTTGATCTTCTGCTCAATCACACGTGAACAAGACCCAAAGTTGGTTGAACTGGTCCAGTTGGGGCAGGATCTCATCCCTGACCCGGACAGAGCACTCGACTCCACAATGGCCTCAGATATGGAGGTGCTGATTTTCATTCTATCCGCTTCACAGTCAGTTGCGATCCTTTCCACCAAGAGTTGAAGATTGCAGCTTTATGGAGTCAACAGAGCCACATTATGCGCAAAACGAAGAGACATAATACAGAGGCCAACAAACTGGACCACATCAACAACTCAACGTGCCTATAAATTCTGTCCTTAAAGGTTATGAACAGAATTTGTGACAAATGGCAGCCTTAGCGCAGTCTAATAATCACTAGAAATTAATCTGATTTATTGCTGGCAATGCGGACCAAACTCTGCCACTGGACTTACAGGACGTCTGGTACCCCATGCTCCTGGAGCACCCTCCACAGGTCTCCCTAAGGCGAATGCTCATACACCGTTGAGGACACTGCTAAGGGTGTAGAGGTGATCTACAGTTCCACGGCCAGAACAACAAAAAACCCACTGCTTCTCCTGAATCTGAGATTCAACGGAGCCTCCTCTCCAAGACTCCTCAATAAACCTTACCAGGGAGGCTGAGGAGTGTTCCTCAATGATGGGACTACCACCCTGATCTGCTAATTCCGAGGTACTGTAATGGTATTGTCCACACAATGTTGCAGAGGCATGTCAACCATGCAGCCCCACAACATCGAGGAGATCTCATTGACTCCTGGGACGCTGCCACTGAAGAGCTTTTTAACCACCTTGGTTACTTCAACCCCAGAGTTCGGAGGGCCCACCTTGGAGTCCCCTGACTCTGCTTCCTCACACACAACACATGTCGGTGGAATTGATGATGTGCTCGAAGTAGTCTCCCAACAGACTCACAGCGTCCCACGTCGAAGTACCAGCAGCACTTTATCTCCACAATATACAGTTTTATGGTGCACCACTTCCTCTTCCTAAGACGCTGGACATATGGACACCCTCTAAACATGGTGCTCATTATGGACAATCTGTAATGAAAAAGGGAGTTCAATAACAGAACACCGCTTGGGTTCTGGTTGTAGGGGCCATTCTTCTGGAGCATTCCCTACCAGGCCTCACTGGCATTGCCCATGTGAGCATTGATGCCCCCCAGCAGAATGAGGGATTCCGCAGCGGGAGCACTTCCCACCACTACCTCCAAAGACTTCAATGTACAGGCACCAAGCTGGGGGCCAATCAGTACGCTCAAACTTGCTCGCCGCCTCTAACCATTGGCAACTCAAGAGTGGAATAGAGTCGAACCAACTTCAACAAAACTGGTACCAGAGCCCAAGCTGTGTGTCGAAGCCAGACTATATCTAGTCAGAATTTCTCAAGCTCACACAAGAACTCAGGCTCCCTCCCTGAGGTGACAGTCCATGTTCCAACAGCCAGCTTCTGTAGCCGGAAGTCTGACTGCAAAGGTCCTCACCCGGGACCCAGCTAGACCCTACTGGCACCTCCTACAGGTGGTGAGCCATGGGAAGGGTTAAACCATGTTGTTTCCCATCTGTCATTCCCCATATGTCAGATTTGACCTACAGACTGCAGCGGTTTGGTCTGCCGCTGGGGCGATTCTAGGATCGGCAATTTTATGTTTTAAATGTTGATGAATGAGGCATAAATGGGCTTCAGCAGAAAGAACATTTTTTATCCATGTTAAAAGGGCAGAGGCTTAAAGTAAAGGAGACACTTTAGGACAATTTTTTATGTTTTCTTGAACAATACAATACATGACAAAATAAACGGCTCATCGAATAAAAACATATTAACCGAGTATTTCATGATTTTTAAATTACCCGCACAAAATCTGCCCA
The DNA here is from genome assembly GCF_051991255.1 of Vanacampus margaritifer. NCBI lineage: Eukaryota > Metazoa > Chordata > Actinopteri > Syngnathiformes > Syngnathidae > Vanacampus > Vanacampus margaritifer. Next base: position 7,845,763 of record NC_135435.1, read on the forward strand.
GCGGCCAAATCGTACATGACGTCCTCAACCAACAGCGTCCCTGCTGGCTGGCTGTTCGTATATGTGTTTTTTTCCTCCACCTGAATTTGTATAATCCCATCTCTTTGCATTGCCGTTTTTTGTTCAAACCATCGGGAGGATGGTTTGAGTCTGTTTTGACTCCCCAGAATGCGGTTTTATGCGAAAAAAATGGACATCTCAACACCCCCTGCTACCGATTATTTAAAGCCACTCAGAAAAGAGAAAGAAAGAGGTAACAAGTTCAATTATGTTAACACACACACACGATAACTATCTATAGCCGGCAACCTCTCGGTCCTGAGACTTTAAGAGCGCTAGTAACAGAAAGACGGATGAAGGGGCCATCATGCTTATTCAGGTTTTTTCCCCATCCCATTTGAGCAGCAAACAATTTGCTATGTCACTCTATTGGCGGAATAAAATGTTCGGTCATTGTAGGTCACACTCGATCTCCTCATAATGCCTCACTTTCCTTCTTTTCCACGTTCTCAAATCAATAAGCAGTGACTCACTGGGGTTATGTTGCCATCAAGTCGCTAACGACGCTACTCTCGCTTGCTTCGTTGCTCATGAATGACCAGTGTCAGCCGTGACGCATTATTTCACAAGATACGGGGCGTAACGCTGCCCGATGCGAATAAACCGATCGTTTTTTTATCAAGATGTTAGGCGAAAGAACTCATCTATTTACTACCCGATAGCTTCACTGCTAATGAAGTGTAACACAGCAGTGTTAGGTGATTTCAATCACAAAATACGGACAATCCATAACACATGGCAGCTCTGAAGATGGAAAAACTCACTTTTCACTTGTGTCACAACATGTCAATAGAGAGCCGGACTCTGAACTTGCCACCCTGCGGCAGGAAAGTTGAGGCACAGCGTTAATGGCCTGCAGTGGCGAGGAGGGCAAAGACGAGCGTTTATTCGTCAACTTTCCGCCCAAGAGCATTGACAGTCACTTTGATGAAAAGGATGTACATGCGTGAGGTGGTTGGATTGCTGATGAAGTGTCAGGAGGGCTTTTTTTTTTCTCTCAACTCAGCAACGCTGCTATGTGGAATTGCCTCCTCTCTTGCTGGTGAGTGATTTCATCTGATCATACAAAGGCTTTACAAGTTTGTACAATCCGGATTTACGCTTTATGTTTGGTCAAAATCCCATCAAAGTTAGCAGTTTCACGCAAGTCTTGCAGTGTTATTTATGTACGTTAGCAACTTAGAAGTTACTAATTTGTCCGCGGCCGCTGTCATTTATGCCGCAAAAAGTCTTCTTCTTAGTGTTGGTCAGTTAATTGTATTGTAATTGTAAAAAAAATTGTAATTGTACAAATGAATGAAATTCATTCAATTATTTCCCCCAGTTTGTGTGTGGTAACAGTTAGCATCTGCGGATCCAGCCACCATGTACAAAGTGTTCCATTGGCTGCGCATTGGAGAATGCTTGATCCTTTTTTTTGCCTCTTCTCATTGTTAAAGTGTGGCGTTTGCCGTTTACTCAAAGTGGCAGACGTGTTTACTATGCTGCCGAAATGGCTTCGCTAAGTCATTTCAGGACACGTGACATCAAAATCTGGATCTCTATTTAATCTTAGCTGTAATTGGTCTCTGTAATATGTCTACAGGATCGAGGAAATTACGTGGCATGTTTCGCTGACTTTTCTTCAGCCCTGCTCTCTGTTATTGGCACCACTTCATATTTTGCATACCCTTTGGAGGTCTTGTGTTTGTGAATAATTGCACTTCTGATGTCAAAAGAAAAGGGGATAACCGGTGGCTTTTTAAAACACCAAAGTCATCATTCATTGGTCAATTTACTGTATGTCAATTAGGTACAAACCATTTAGAACAGGGAATTCTCATTTGTGATTTACCAAAGATGAGTCACAATGAGTTTCCATACTGATTTACAGGAAAGGGTGCCAATACCAGTGACAGAGCACATTTTACATTTTGTTTTTTTCCGCCCATCAATTTATTGTTTTAAATCATTTGGTCTTTCAGATAAAACACAAGCTCTCTATAAAAAAATCAAATGTTTTAGTTGATTAATTTTTTTTTCAGAAGATATTCCACATTATGGATGATGGGTGCCAATAATGGTGAGCAGGACTGTATTTACCAAAGCAATCATTGAATCATATTATCTTTCTTAAAAGTGCTTTTAGGGTGATTTTGTCTCACATCTCTTACACTTTAAGAACCACTAGGTGTCTATGCACATAAGTTATTTCATGGTTATAAGTTATTTCATGCTTCTATTTCAGTCTTTGTATATCTTGTATTGCATGTCTGTGGGCATGCTTTATGTGTATAAAGCAAAAAATGGGAATATCAGTAATGGACATTTTGTGCCAATGCCATTTATACATTTATGTGAGCTGCACTAAAGAAGGTATTTGTTCCTCCCCTCATATCAGATACAATCTCATTGAAGGTCCGTCACCTTTATTCAATTTACAAAACTATCCCTTATGAATCACATACTTGTCTTGAATTATTCATCATGCATAATATTGGCAACCCTGTTCAAATGGTGATGGAAAATAAAAATTCTAAACTATCTCATCATCCACACGTTAATTCTCTGCATGCATAATCCCAATTATTTCATATGTAACAAAAATGAAGGTCTGCACACACAGAAATCTGAAACAATTATTTTATCCATGAATGATTAAATTGTAATTTGTAATGGATAATTATTCTGGGTGGTGGATGTGTTACTATTCATCCAAGATACTGATTATTTTTAGGAAGGCAAATGTACACATGATGACTGTTTCATTGGTCGGTTTGTTAGAAACTGACCAATGATAGGGGAAAGGAGTGCTACTACTACTACTAATAATAATAATAATAATAATAATAAAGTTCTTGTTTATCCTCCAGATTGAAAAATATCAATTACATTGTACATTTCACTTACATGTTAAACTGTTTCAAAAGAAGAAACCTTTGAATGAATTGGAGAAGAGAGATGCACACAATGTTCAAGGTTCACAGGGAAGCGAGGCAATCACATTGTTATTGTCTGATGAAGGTCTGCTGAAGGTCAAAGCATGGCTGAGCAACAGATCCCTCCCTCCTTTCCTTCCCTCCACCTCTCCACTCCCCGCTTTCACAGTAATGTCATTCAGGCCTGTGTCCCTGTTGACGGACTATAGCCGTCCCCTCAGCATCAGCATCAGCCTGTGAGCAGGAAGCAGTTGGATCAATTCACCCTCCTAAGCCCTTCCTCTGACCCACGTATGGGTGCACTAATCAAACAGATTCAGATTTGACACAGTAATATCAATCAAATAAAATGACTCATTTTAAAGTCTCTCGAAGAGAATATGAGTAGCGCATTTTTGAAACGATGTGTCAGGAATATTGTTCAATGTATTCTGCTTTAATAGTCCACCTGAGACCAATTAAATGATCACTGTCACAGCACATCATTCACTTATCATGTTAACATCTTATATTTTACTCTCAGAAGACACCGATAAAGACAGTAAATAATATATTTTTGATATCAAAAAGTAATCATACCTTGTGTTTAAACCAAAAGTGCTGCTAGTGTTATTCAATAAGCAGTCTAAAATGTAAAAGACCAAAAGCAAAAATCTTTCTTTCCCTGATGGCGTCTCTTGACAATTGAAGGTCATCCGTCAGTCTCTAACGCATTATAAAAGGATCTGACATACTACAGTCACTGACAACTGAAGACCCATCATGATTAAATGATTGATAAATTCATGGAAATATAACCTTGTCATGGAATCTATTGACCAAGACCTTAGAGGGACAGGAATTGACCAGGCTCATTTTTGCGTCTGAGCTGCTGAGTTGCAAAAACCATTCCAAAAATCAATGGAAAAATAAGTTGACTAAACAAAGGGTAGAACACTTACAGATTAATGATGTTTTCCTTAATTTCATCGAAGGCCTTTAGTGGCAGATCACTTAGGACGCTCTTTAAGTAATCATAGATGTGGATGGCGAGACACATTCCCTTCAAGTGATGGGCACATCCATTTACACAGCCAATAGTACTTTTTGAGGGCTTGTCCCAAATTTGACCTATGTACTCCTCTTACAACCAGAGCAGGAAATGTAGTCCTTTATTTAACAAGCCTGAAAATCCCAGAGTGTTTCTGTTCTCTTGTCAGGAACTTATGTATACTGTAGTATGTTACCATTTATAAGATGTGTTGGGCCTTTTATTTTCAAGGCCAAAGCGCCTGGCAGGGTACCAATCTTCCAAAAATGGCCAATTTGGTGAGCCGCTATGATGTTATTGTGTGTGGGCTAAGGCTAAGCCATCTTAAAGAAGAGAAGTTCTCAGGTAGCAAAACCCACACAGCATTGATGAGTGTTGAGGTTCTGGTGAGGCACTGACTCTTCTGGAGCTGGATATAAAAATAGTCCAAAATAGAAGATTAGCCTATATTTAAATTTTGACTAATTGAAACATTTATTTTCAAAGCTTTTAAATATATGGTTTGTTGTTACAGTTTTTTTTCTGATCTCTTTTTTTTTTTTTAATTAAAAGTATTGGATCTTACCTTACCTGTATTTAATATGTTATGAAAGCCATTACAATGCTTACGTCTGGCATTTTAACTGCATATCTGATGTTTAAAAAAAAATTTAAAAAAAATTATAGGTGTCAAAATTGGTAAAGAATTCAACAAGTTACGGTCCCCTCCAACTGTATTGAAACGCAGGAACGGGAAGGTCAATTCCTTTGTTTTTGTTGTATACTGAAGACATTTCAGATCAAACGATGAATATGGGACAAAAGTTGGGGAATCCTACTTTTAAGCCTCGTTTCCACCGATGGTATCTACCCTACTCTGCTCTACACCAAAAAGCAGTGCCCCTCCTCACCTTGCCAGTGATGTCATGCTAAAGTAACCCCAGCTAGCGTGCACTGCACACACAGGCAAAAACAATGAAGAGCGTAGATGGGGGGTTTTGTAACTGGTGCTTGGTTTGTGCCTGTATATTTGAGCCAGAAGACATTGTATGAATATTGCAGCAACCAGAAGACTGCATTCAATAATGCTAAAATGGTTTGCACCTGCTCATAAGTCCAAGCATTAATCTGTTTGGAAGCCATTGTTGTCCTCTCTTCATCATTAATAGCAGCTGTTTTCCCGGTTTGGTGGTTTGCGCAGCTGCACATCGATGACTACAACCATGAAAAAAAGGATCATTGGGCTCCAAAATAATTATGTCACGTTTTGGAACCGGGCTACTTTTTTTTTGAACCGCAAAGGAGCAGGTACCAGAAAAAGCGAGTAGAGTAGAGTAGAGCCGGGTAGATTTGTTGGTGGAGACGGGACTTCTGCAGAGTAGAGTAGAGTAGAGTAGAGTAGAAACCGGCAGTGGAAACGAGGCTTTACTTCATGGTATTTACATTTAGATGTGTTAAACAATTCAGGACAGAGCACCTTTTTGTTTGAAACCGCTGACTTTTCGCGTGGGTAAAAATATTGGAACGGTCATGATAAAATTAACATGAAGTGACTAAAATTTAATACAGTGGTGTCAAAGTCCTCTTCGAGGGTCGTAGTCCTGCATGTTTTAAAGGTTTCCCATGTCCAACACAGCTGATCAAGCTGGCTCTCTGCAGGAGCCTGATAATTAGGGGTGTGCCAAAAAATTGATTCTCATTTAGTAAGATTCAGAATTGATTTTAAATGTCCCAAAATCGATTTTATTTTAATTATTATACTGCCTTGCATTTGTCTGTGTGTGCCTTTATTTGGAGCGCTGTTCATGTTGTACCCAGTTTGGCCACTGAGGGGCAGTGTGGTTCCACGCGGTCTAATACACTGTTAAGTTGTAGCCACATTAGAGAGTAGAAGGAAAAAGTCACGATCAAGTTATTCCAATAAAAGTTTTTTTTTTCCAGCGTGGCGCCGTTCTTTTGAGTGATAAAAGTGCCGCGAGTAGCACGCTAATTAGCATTAGCGAGTCAGACTGGAGTAGATCATTACAATTCCTTGCACATCTATAGATTGAAGCAAAAATCAGTCAATCAAATCATTTTGAATAAAAATCGTCCCTAATCGAAAAACGATTCTGAATCGAATCGCAGACCCAAAAATCGGAATTGAAACGAATCGTGAGACATTCAAAGATTCCCACCCCTATTGTTAATGATCATTGAATCAGGTGTGTTGGAGTAGGGAAACCTCGAAAACATGCAGGACTCCGGCCCTCGAGGACCGGACTTTGTCACCTGTTATTTAATATTTGATGGCATAACCCATACTTGCAATAACTGCGTCAAGCCTGTGAGCCAATGACTTCGACAGACTGTTGCATTCTTTATTTTAAATGCTTTTGCAAAGCCTTTACTGCAGCCTCTTTCAGTTCTTCTTTGTTCCTGGGGGATTCTCCCTTCAGTCCTATGGTACTATGGAAAAGATGGACCTTACCACTTGGACACTCCTAATTACGACCGAGTTCTATTCATGTGCTTTTGTTGTTGTAGCAAAAAAATACACATGGCAACTGACGTAGTCTTTGCTCGTAAAACCGAACAATTACGGGAAATAATGAGTTGTAAAGGGCAGGACATTTAATTGTGTACGCTACGTAATTGTGCAGATTCTAAAACAACCTTCTAGCAGATGACAACGCCCTTATAAGTGTTAATATTTCTACTTCTCCGCCATGTTGAAACTTGAAGGTTCTCTCTACTCGGAAACTCGGGTATCAAAATAAATTCCCAGTTGTCCAGTAGAAAATACGACATGAGGGGGCATTCACGTGCAATTTTCTCCTCGACATGTGTTGGCAGTGTTTTGGGTCATTGTCTTGTTGCGAGATGAAGTTTCTCCTGATTTGTTTGGATGCATTTTTCTGTAAAATGCCAGACAAAATGGTTTTGACGAGTCTTTAGAATTCATTCTGATGTGACCATCATGAATTATATAATCAATAAAGACTTAAAGCACGAGATGCAAACCACTCATCAAACAAAAATAATCAGGTTGCGACATGCAAAAACTTAATAATTGCCTATTTTTAGTACTTGTCTGATTATATTAAGTGCACAATAAAATCATGTTTTGCTAATTGTAATATATTTTTTTTCATTTCAGTATTGAGTTTTGCTTGTATTTTCAACATGACCCAAAGTGGACATTTGCTGTAATGGAGAGACACCCCCGTACAGGCCAAAGGGGATGCTAATAGTTCAAACGTAGACATTTTAGTATTTGCCTAGGACTTGTTGCCCTTTCAAACCCCCAGCTCTTAATTGACTGACAGCGATAAATGTCAAATATGCATTTTAGCTGGGAAAGGCAGCAGTGAATGAGTTTGAAAGCAAAAGAGAAAAAAATCTAATTAAGAGGAATCTGTTTCTTTAATAATGGGTTTCTGATGGAGAAACATACAAAGAGCGTACACAGGAGTGGCAATGTTAAGAGGTAAACAAACGTCTATAAAGACAGGAAAATGGGGTCAGTCGGGCCAGAACTTCTTCCAGGAAATTGCTCATGCTGTGTTGAGGTCGAACTCGTGTCTGCAGGCCAGCAGGAGCACTCGATCAGTGCCTGGCTGATCTATAGGCTGAATGATGAAATGAAAACCTTTGAAAGTAATCTCTAAGATAATAAACTCCTGTTCTATCCAGTGGTGGATCACTGGTGGGTTGGGCAGAGAAGACCAAAAAGGAAACATCTACTAGAGAAGGGGAACTTGCTTATCAATTATCTCGACTCGCATAGGGCAGACAGTCCAACAGCTTCAATCGCTGTCTTATCACACACAGCCAACATAAATGGAAAACGTACAGTATGAAAGAGGGTTTTCTGTCCCTTGTGAAAGTTAATTATCGTGCACACTGCGGGAAGGAAATGTTCACTCAGACTGTTAAGGGGTCTCCTCCTTCGTGAGAAATTTCTCAAAACTCTAAAGAAGGGCAGAGGAGAAGCTGATCTGGTAAAAAAAAAAGAAAAAAAGAAAATGCAGGTCAAGAGTGTGAGAGACAAAACACAACAAGGCATTCACGGATGGCGGACACTTGCACAATGCTGGAGCCAAAACAGAAAAGGATTTTATTTCACAAGGAACTGTTCCAGTGTAATGGAAATGTACATTTAAAATAGTGAATTGAAGGTTTAGTGTATCCATTGGTGGGGGTCTTTTCTTTCCTGCTTAGACACACTTAAACTAAGCATTGGTGCATGCGCGTGTGTATGTGAGGGTCACTACAACATTGTGTCAGTCAAAGTGTACAGACATCTGTCTCGGTTTTTGCACACTGCTGATTCTCAACTGGAAGCTGCTCTTTCAAACCAGCAACAAAAGGCTTTTTTTCCCAAATGCTCACTTGTAAGATACCCTTGCTTCCTCTTGAATGCATCCCTCCCAAGCCGTATCGCAAAGACAAAGTGTGAATAAATGGAGAAACACAAGAAGGAACTGCTATAATCTCAAGAGGTGTGGAAGCAGTATGTGACACAGAAAGAGGTCAGAGGGTGAACGGGCCAAAAGAGCAGGGAGAGGAAGTGTTCCCATGCCTACTGGCTGTTTTCTCTTATTTCCTCCCACCCGCACAGTGATTTTGGTTTGAAGAGGAGTTCTGACTGGGTCTCTCGTGGTTGCCAGAACAGTATGACCTGGTCCAGATGGCCTTTTCTCTCGTTCTGCTCAGACTGACAGACGCACAGCAAAGTACAGTCTAGAGGGAGTCCAGAACGACACACTAGGAGGAATTTGAAACCAGTGGGGCAGGCATGCAGAAAAGATGAAAACTACAGCCTGTGCTATGTTGAGTGTGTTCAAACGTCCATCCATCCATTTTCTTAACCGCTTATCCTCACAAGGGTCGCGGAGGTGCTGGAGCCTATCCCAGCTTGCTTCGGCCAGTAGGCGGGGTACACCCTGAACTGGTTGCCAGCAAATCGCAGGACACACAGAGACGAACAATCACATATTTAATTTAAAAGTAACTTTAATGCAGTTTTTCTGCTCATGTGTGCCTCCAGGCTTGAGCTTAATACACTTGCAGGGAACTCGGGTCTGGATCCATGAATTTGGCACCTAAAATTGACACACATTCTTCATCTCCATTTGTGGACAAATTCACCAAACAAATGAATTTAAACCAGCAATGAGAAGATGGCACTGGAAGCTAAATTATGAATGATTTACTAAGAGAATACTTTCTATACAGTACGTAAAATACATTTAAAAAACATACATTAAATTATATCATCCATTATCTGAACCACTTTTGGCACAGATTATTTGAAAAAGTAATGTGATTACTAATTACTAAATACTCCTCAAAAAGGTAAACTAGCTACTTTACTGATTACTTTATTATCAAAGTAACTAAATTACTTAAAATAACTTATTGTCACTTTTTACCAATTTCCACCAATTTTGAAGTAACTTTAGAACTGTTGGCTGTCGCCTTACCTGTCGGCTTTGCTTCGAGTTGTATCGCTCTGTTCTGTGATAACACGTCTTTCCTCATATTGGATGTGGCGTTTTTAGCGGTCTACAGTGGTTTTGAGCCAGCGCAAAGTTTGCAACGCACTGAGAGGTTTTGTCATCTTTACTGGAAAAAAATGCGAAGTAATGGCAAATGCACAGTTTGTGGAGCTCCTCCTACTTCTTCCATTGTTTTTTCTAGACACTGAGCGCTCACACATGTTGGTACACGTGACCCGGCGTTGCGTCTTCCGCAGAGAAAACGTGACATGCGATGTGACGTCACTCCTAAATGCAAGAGAAACATTTTCTCCTCGAAATTCTCTTCAGAATGGACAACAAAATTCTGCATTCTATATACATTATGAGGTAATAAAAAACGTAGTAACATATAGCCACTTAGGAAAGTTACTTTAATCAGATTACTGGTTTGGAAAAATGAATGCGTTAGATTGCTTGTTATTGAAAGAAAGTAATCAGATCACAATAACGCATTACTTAGTAACGCGTTAGTGACAACACTTCTCACAGTACATTACATTTTTACACAGTACAATGCAATAAAAATAAAAATAAATACGCTTACTGTACATAGATGGTGGAGAAGTTATTGAGCTGAGTTCATGTGAGGCTAAAGAAGTGGAAGGTATTGGTTGTAACAGTCTGAGGAAACTATGTTTTCCGAGTACACATGATTGTGATTGTTGCGTATGACGAACCAAGATGGCGACCGCCGAGTCCGATTAAATCGATTTCGAAGCTGAAGAGATATTGACCGCTACTACGCCGATAAAGAAGACGACTGAGGGCTGCTTTTCATGAATATCCTCGAGGAGGGCCTCAGAAATGTACTAACAGTGTTGCGCCAATATCGAGTGCATGAAGAGTGCGTGTGCCGTGGGCCACTGACCGTGGCTCCAGGCTGTCTGCCGTTCATCGCCGGACAGAGAGGTAGTTGAAATGCGCAAATGGCGCGGTGCTGTTCGACGGGGTCGTGGCAGAGAGGGGCACTACAGTACAATACTGTACCATAATGTATGATACGGCGCGCACTTAAATATTAACTTGCACGCAAAATACAGCTTTTATAGACAACAGTCAACCTTTGTTCGTATCTGCGAATGTCCGTAACTTTCCTATTTTTCCATGAAAACTGTTCTTGCATGAGTTCTGCATCCAGCTCTGCTAGCCATGGTTATTTTGTACTTTTGATTTCTGCATCCAGCCCACGCAATGAGTCAAGCTTTCTACATCAAGTGTTTTCTCCCAGGCCATTTGAGTCTGGTGCTCTACTTTGTATTTTTGTATATAAAGGCTCTCTGTTACCCAACTCTGGTGTCTTGTCTGTGTTTGGGTCCTAATTCCACAACTCACGTGACAATTTGCTGTAAACAATAAATAATTTTTGGACCAATTAAGTAAAATTGGATAATTTCCCACTGTAAAGCTAATGACCTCTCGAGGCAAAGTGGTTTGGAATCCCTAAGTTGGCATAATTTATAGTTGCATCGGCTGTATTTGATCGCGTTCAAACATTAAACTTTCATTCTCCATTAATGAACACATTCAAGGCAGATGCGTTTGCTTCCGTCCATACTGAGGTAGTCCAAGACTGAGATTTCAATTTTATCTGCACAGTTTGGATGCTCCCAGTAGTCCCTCTTAACTCTCTTGTTATGTTTGTTTGAGAGGAACAACAATAATGTCCCTGGGTCACTTTGACCCTGGGCATGTTTAGTCATCCAAATGTGTCATAGATATGTACAATCCAAATTCAATACTTCATTTTAACCATTGTTTTGTGTTCATTTTTCAGGAACAAGAATAATGTTTCTGGGTCAAAATGACCCAGAAGAGTATTTAATTATCCAAGTGTCAGAAACGTTTTCCTGTGTGTGAGTGTAAACACGCTTGCCAATACCAAAGACAATCCTTAACTTTTCAACCCATGAGTTACGTTTGTTTCTCTGGATTGGTAACATCCTGAGTCAATTTGACCCGGAGTCATGTGTAATTATCCAAAAGTATCGGAATTGTGTGTGTGCGTGCGTGCGTGCGTGCATACGTGTGTGTGTGTGTGTGTGTGTGCGTGTGTGTAAGCCTTTTTAACTAACAAAGCCAATACTTAATTTGCACTCTTGTGATTCCTTGTTTCCCTCAGGAACAGCAATAATAACCCTGAGTCATTTTTACTTAATTATTGAATAAGTTTCAGAATTTTTTAAAATTTCATAAAAAAAAAATCTCTAACTCCATCACTAACAACCATTCAATATTTCCTCTCACAGGTTATGCTTCAGAGAATTTTGAAAAATGCTTTAGCAAAAATGTGAACAAATTCAGTTTTTATTGGATATGTAGATTATACGTAATAAGCCAAGCAGAATTCTATACGAGAATTCAAAGACCTCCAAAATTCCACCGACACACCTTCTTTTGAGTCTGGGAACTCTGAGGTAGGCTCTCCTGTCTTTGGGGTCGAAGTCAACGAGGTGGTTGGAAAGCTCCTTGGTGGCAGGGCCCCAAGGGTGGACAAGATCCGCCCGGAGTTCTTAAAGTCTCTTGATGTTGTGGGGCTGTCGTGATTGACATGCGTCTACACCATCGCATGGACATCGGGGATAATGCCTCTGGATTGGCAGACCAGGATGGTAGTCCCCCTTTTTTTGAGAAGGGGTGTGTTCCAACTATAGAGGGATTACACTCCTCAGCCTCCCTGATAAGACCTATTTAGGGGTGCTGGAGAGGAAGGGTCCGTCGAATCTTGGATTAAGGAGGAGCAGTGTGGTTTTCGTCCCAGCAGTGGAACAGTAGACAAGATCAACACCCTCGGCAAAATCGAGGGTGCATAGGAGTTTGCCCAACCAGTCTACATGTGTTTTGTGGATTTGGAAAAGCCATTCGACCGAGTCCCTCAGGAAGTCCTGTGGAGGGTGCTTCGAGAGTATGGAGTACCGAGACCCTTGATACGGGCTGTTTGATCTCTGTTCTCAGATCTTGCTTACCGCGGAACCCTCCCTTGGATCTTACAATAGTTTTCTGGGCTCAGAAAGATCCCGACCGGCTCTCCGTTCAAAGGGTTAAGGACTTCCCTTGGTCCCGACCCGCGCTAACGCAAGGGTGCGCCGGAAGACGAAAGCTTAACGAAGCCGGTGTCGAGAGAGATGCGTCTAGGTTCTCACTACCCACTTTTGAAGCGCCAGTTTAATTCAAACAACACTGTTTTTCGAGTACCCACCGATTCAAGACAAAAGTGTCAGTCCGACCACGCTCCTTTTATGGTGGTTCCCTCTCTGTCGATCTAGTGCACTTGGAATTTACATAGATAGTTTTAACCATCTTTGCAAGCAGTCGTTGGTTAAGTACCAGTATAACCTTTTAGAAATATTGGATACAGACTACGTGTTATTAAGTTAGCTGTTCATTCACTAGAGAAAACTTTACGGAAATTCAAAAAGACAGTGGGGAAACTCTATCTTGAATAAGAATGCAATTTATTGAGATTTCAGGGTTTAACAGATAGAGCAAGTGCAAATTCTCCAAAATTCAACAAAAGGAAATCAATGCAAAATAATCCATTAGAGGGTAACAAAGACTGTAGGTATAAGTTATTTTTCGGTGGAAGGGTCGAATGATCAGTTCACCAAATCACTAAGGCCTAATATAATGCTAAAGACGGCTTTGGATTTTATGGAGGTTTAGATGCTAAGTTTTTCGCTCTATTTGTTATAGCTCTAAGTGCTTACCTCGTGTCCATCATTAGTCTTTCGTCTTGAAATTTGAAAATGTCCAATAAGGAGTAAGATGGTCCAGTCAGCCTTGAGTCTCACGCAAAGGTTAGAAAATGACCTATACCCCTGGCATAGCATCCATGCAGCCCGAGCATCGCCTGGTGATCTTCACCATGCTCCTCTTGCATTTCAGTGTTCTTTGTTCAGGAGCTGCAGTCGGTGGTGCGACTGGTGATCCGGACCCAGGCTTCTTGTATCTATTCCTGGCTCTGGTTGTTGAGTGTCCATGGAGGGTTTTTTTCACAGCTTAGATCCACATAGCTCCACACAGGGCTCCCATCTTGGGTATATATTCACACAAGTATTGTTGTTGGACTGAGCAAGGAACTTTATGTCGGTTCCGGGGAGCCAGTAACCACTGTTCTGTCCATTCAGTGGGTCACACAATAAGCTGTAGTACCAATCAGGGGACTGTCTGTCAAATATAATCAAATTTCTTCTAATGGTCCTTTCTTCTGTTTTCTTCATAACTATCAATGTGACTGATAGTTTAGAGGAGTCTTGAGGTTGTCGAATGTCCTGGACTGTAAGCTGGTCTGAGTTATTTTTTCCATCTACGTTTTGGTTTACTCTTTCTGCTAAGTAGGTGGAGTATGGAGTCACTTTATTTCAGCAAGGCCAGTCCTTATCCATCCTTAGGGGTAAGCTGTCTTCTGATTCTTGTCGCCGAGTTGGATTTGGAGCAGGGTATTCGTACTACTTGGTCCCCTATCCTCACGGTGTCTAATCCTTTTAGGAATTTTTCATCCCAGTCAATTTGTATTTCTTCTTGTTTCACAATCCAGCAGGTCTGGTTAAATTTCTTTGTAGTTCCATGCAAGTAGCCTATACGGGTCCATGTTGTTCTTAGTTTGCTATCCATCCAGCAGATAACACACTTTGTGTACCCTCTACTCCATCCAATCTGTTCCCTTTCCAGGGTCAGATATCCTCTTCTAGCGTTCGCCAATATGGTGAGCGCTTGTCCGGCCATAATTCCACTAGGTGTTCTTCGTGTGATTACCGCTCCCTTGATAGTGGCCAACCTAACAAAGGGCGGGACAGCACATACATTGTCTGCCATTCTATTCCCTGCTCCACCCCTTGGATCCCCTTCTTTTTCAGTCGCACTGTGTTCTGGTCTAAGATTTCTTCGACAATGTCAGAGCATTTGTACTTTCACAGCTTTTCTCAGAAGAGTCAGCTGGCTGAATTCAAGCTTTGATCCACACTCGCTGTCCCACTTGAAATGGGTTCTTAACTGGCTGTTGGTCCTTTTTAACTGTTGTTCTCTCGCCTCCTGTGTGATGAAGGTTCAACTCTTCCGAAAGGAAGGGTCTTTCTGTTCTAGTCCTCCCATTCAGGTCTGCTGCCAACTCCAGCAATTTTGTGCTCCATTCTCTTCCATTTGCATTTTTCCCAACCAATTCTTGATCAGGCCAATGGTTCTTTTAGTCACACCGTTTGCTTGAGGGGTGTAGGGTGGTAAATAAATTCTCATTACTCCCCACCTCGGACACCATCTGTCCACTTGGGCGTTTCTAAAATGTGTTCCATTGTCCGTTTTCAATTTGTTGGGCACACCAAGCCAATTGCATCCTTCTTCAAGTGTCATGATCACACTGTTGGCATTGGCCTTTCCAACTGCATTCAGGCCAAAATACCCTGACATTGAGTCCACAAGCACAATAAAGTACTTCTCTCCTTTTGCGCCATTGATGCCCATGAGCCCAGCCATGGTCATACGGCACAGTGCTCTTGATTCTTGCTCTATCCATTCTTTGTCCTCTGCGTCCAGCGTTGTACTTGTTGCACAGTTTACAGTCCCACTCTAGCTGGATTCTGAAGTATTCAGTTTAGGTGAACAGTATGGCATTTTTTATAGGTTTTAGGTGAATTAATGAGCACACACACGCACGCACATATGCACACACACACCCACACACGCACCTACTCACGGGCATGCAAAAAAAAGAAAAAGAGGGGAAAAAAGAAAAAAAGAGAGAGCAATGATGATGACATGTCGAATCGGTAAGATTACCGAATTAACTATACTGAGCTCTCTCAAGAAAAGAAGAAAAAAAATCATTAATGACTAAGCCCTTCTGAGTTCGCAGCCTTGTGAGCCTCATGAAGGGGAGGGCCTTCTTCTCTTCTGGGGACAATTTGGCATATTCCTAACGCTGGTATGAAAGACGGTCCTTTCCTGTCAGTTTGTTTCTTAGGGGTTTGAGAGTCTTGAGACTTTTGTTCGTCGGACTTCTGTTGCTGTGACTTAGGTTTCTGTTGTTGTTTCTACTGGGATCGCTGGTCCGCATCTCCTTGTTGGCTTGTGCCGCTTTTCGCTTTTCTTGGTGATGCTTAGCCAGTCGATTCCACTCTTTGAAGGCTTCCTCAACCTTGTTTATGGTCTTGTCAGGGCTCATTTTCACAAAGATATACTGTCCTTCGTATCCATTCACAACTTTCCTCAGTATTTTGACATGCCTCAGTCTGTTCCACATGTTCAGCAGGGTGACGTTTTGTCCTAGTTGATGGCCCGGTTGATGTAGGTGTCTTCATCCTCCTCCTCATCCACCCATCAGTCGTAGACCTCTTGCTCTGTTTCGGCAGGGCTGGCTAAGTCAGAGGTGACAAGTTGAATCCATAGGTTTTTTTTGCCCAATCTCCTTCAGAAGCGTCTCTGATCAACGGCCATATTGCACATAGTACTCCTTGCTAGATTCTTTCTGGTATTTGGGGTGTACCGTGGCTTTTAAGGCTTTGGAAGCCTGCATGTCCATCTGCTGTGTCTGCTAATCGCTCGGTAGGGCCACGGATCCAGGTCCTTGTGACATGACTCACACTTGTGATGTGGGGTAGTTGGGAACCACTGCTGGGGCTCCATTGTCGGCCTGGTCCAGGTCTTCACTGGCTCTTATCTATGCTTTTGCTACTCTGTTGACTGTTTCCTTCATCTTTTTACCAGGATATCGTATACTACTGACATGAAAGTTCTTAGTTAAGTCCCTATCATCCACTAGGGAATAGTAGGAGGGGATGTTTAAGAAATTCAGGGCTTCTCTCTGTTAACTTGACTTCCATCCTTGTCTCCTTATCCATATTCTCTACCCAAGCTGTTGGGTATGGTCTCTCTGTTTTGCATCTGGTATGTAGGCCTTCCTTTCATTATGTGTTTTGACGTATCCGAACTCCGGGTATTTGGCTCTTTTTAACGAGGCGTTGAATACACCACACTACATGTGCTTTCTTAGTGCCTCTATGAGTCGCTGTCCTGAACTCCTTCGGTGTTGGGTCTTCAGGATTCCTTAGGATTGCCACAGACACCAAAGAGTCCTGGTCATCACTCTCATAGGGATCTCTGTTTGCTTCTGCATCTACCAGCTGGGTTTTCTTTCGTTCTGTTGTATCCTCAAGGTCACTTTCCTGCTCAGTTACTGGAGGTTTTTGAGGGGGCCTTAAGTTTTCTCTTCGGTGGTGTCTGATGTGGTTGTCTTTGTTCAGTGCTTTGTCTCTGTTCTGGGGTCCGGTAGGTTTTTTCCTGTCTCCCAGTTGTCGAGCCTGTCAGGCTTACTGCCTTAGCTGCCGTTTGATGGCTTTCCTTGCCTCTCTTCAAATTATGTTTTTCTTGGTTCTGCACTGATATTTTCCTCAGAGTCATTGCTATCCCACTTGAAGTTGGAACAGCCCTGCTCGGTCCTGGTTGTTCATCATCATCTTCAGATATCGCAGGCCTTTCTTCTTCTGACAAGAGTGGTACTGGTGACACTTGAGTCTCGGTACTGGCCTAGTGGAAGCCACCGATATCTCTGATACATTTGGTGAGGGGGCTAGAGTCACTCATTCAAGGCTTGCATTCTTACATGAGTATCCTTTTTCCTTTGGCTTTTCGTCCAGCTGTGAAGCATATGTCGCCATTTTGTCTACAGCCTCATCAATTCTCTGTCTTCTCTGTTCTCTTGATATGGCAATCACCAGCTCGGTTCCTGTTAGAGTAGCCTGGGGTCTTAGTCTGCAGTTGCACTGCTGCGACCGCCACTGACTCTAACACTTGCCATGTGATTTTTCCTTTCTTTATTGCATTAATGTCTATTACTATTCTTCTGGCCCCATTCTCAAGTGCTTTTCTTATTCCCAGGTCCAAGGCGCTCACCATACCTTTCAAGTATTCTTTTAGGGGCTCATTTCGTTGTTCATTCCATGAGAGGAACTACACGTGTACTATCATGTAGTTAATTCTGAGTAAAACACTCCTTGTTCTTCAATGGCTTTTTGAAGCACTTTTTAAGCGCCAGTTTAAATCAAACAACACTGTTTTTTGAGTAACCACCGATTCGAGACAAATGTGTCAGTCCGACCACACTCCTTTTATGGTAGTTCCCTCTCTGTCAGTCTAGTGCACTTGGAATTTACATAGATAGTTTTAGCCGTCCTTATTAGAACCACACGGACTTGTTGGCTAAGTACCAGTATAACATTTTAGAAATATTTGATACAGACTACGTGTTATTAAGTTAGCTGTTCATTTACTAGCGAGAACTTCTCAGAATTTCAAAAAGACAGCGGGGAAACTATCTTGAATAAGAATATAATTTATTGAGATTTCAGGATTTAACAGATAGAGCAAGTGCAAATTCAAGCTTCAGTTTGATCTCCAAAACTCAACAAAGGAAATTAATGCAAAACAATCCAATAGGGGGTAGCAAAGACTGTAGTTATAAGTTCTTTTTAGGTGGAAGGGTCGACTGATCAGTTCGCCTAATCCACTAAGGCCTAATATAAAACTAAAGACGGCTTTGGGTTTTATGGAGGTAAGATAGTCCAATCAGCCTTGGGTCTCACACAAAGGTTAGAAAATGAGTTATCTATACCCCTGGCATAGCATCCATGCAGCTCAAACATCGGCTGGTGAGAGAGCGGATTGAGTTTCTCCTGAGGCTGCTTTTATAGCAAAGCAGCTGGATTCTTAAGAATTACTTCTTAGTCAATTACTGTAAAGTCCCTCCTGACATCATGGGACTTTTCATTTTGCCAGAAGTCTGTTGAAATCATGGATTTTTCCACAGTATATGAGCCATTATACCAAACTTGTCTAGGCTTGTTGAGACTTGCCTGAGCATGTCTGGAGTTGTCTAATAAATTTTTGTTCAATAAAAAATAAAGACAGCTTCAGGATGCCAGGTCATGATCTCATATTTATTTGGACTAGAAGTCATTAAAATATATATATTATATAAAATATATGTGGTATAATATAACATATATAAATAATGTAATGTAATAATGTAAAATAAATGTATGTGCTCTATAACATTTTGAAGTATCCTCGGTTCAAATAAAGGTGGTCTCTCCAACTGATGGTTCACAACTTTTATTAAACCTTCCTTTGTGTGAACACATTGTAAGAGCTAAAAATAAACAAAAATTGCCATTCTTAACTCAAACGGTATGTTTTGTATATCCTATTACCGTATTTAAGCCATATACTATCGGGGAGGACACTTGAATTTGTGGTACCAGTCGCAGGTGCACAGTGTATTTATCCTATTACTCACGCAGTGCCAACCGGACATTTTCATGAATTTATAAAACTCCCGGACGTAAGAAAATGGTATGCCCTCCCAAAAGGGGACTCATTTGGTCACCCTACCATATACTATAAATGAGTTGACTCAAATTATTACCTTTTATAGCCTTGACAATCTCTTGAGTACAATTTATGTTGTAAATAAACATTTTAACCTTGCCTGTTGCCTTTATAAATACCTTCAGACAAAAATAAACCATACAGAAATACAGATTCTTAGTCAATAAAACAGAATCTTGAGCAATAGCATTGCTAATAATTTACCAAGGAGTGTTAGCATACTCCAGTGGACGAAAACGGTAACGTTTTACTATGCAGTAAATTACACAATGAACATGAAATATAGCAACATTAGTTAAACAATGAAACATTGCTCCAATTTGAACCTTGTTCCCTTCTCAGCCAGGTGCTAAAGAATCGTTCACTGAATTAGTTGTAAACTTCAGTTTTCTCTGATTTCCTGTGGCGCGCACACATCTTCTCTGCACTTGGAAGACGGCGCTACTAATGGCACTGGCAGTACGTCGGTTACTTACATCAGTTCCTACCGGTTTATGAGACCTTTTCCTGTATCCTTCAAAATAAAAGTATCAACTATATTATAATAGCATAAACAACTCAATTCTTCAATACAAAAATGCAAAAACAAAAAGAATAGCAGAATCATTTACATATTTTATTTTAGAAAACCTGAGGGGGGAAATTTTTTAAAATCTTTTTTTGGGGGGGGGCTGCAAATTAGAGCTGCTGCTCCTGCGACCCAACCGCAAACAAACACATAAAACACACAAAGTAAAACAAACACATAAAACACACAAAGTAGAACATACAAAAAATGTGTAATGCGAAAGTAAGTTATGAGTAGCTTAATACCACAAGAAGGCAGAGATTGGAAAATTCATTTCCAGAAAGTAAAAACGAGCTTGTTTACCTATCGATTGAGTAGATGCACTTGTGGCTAAAGCCAAACTGTAGCAAAAGCCAAATTGAGACAGCTCATCAGAAAGCTCAGTGGAAGCCTGATCCTAAACATCCTAATCATTTGAATCAGGTGTGTTAGAGGAGGGAAACATCTAAAATAGGGATGCTATGATCAGGGTTTTATGCTGCCGATACCGATCAACTGTGAGTAAGATCAGCCGATATCGATTCCAATCACATTATCTGTATTTTTTGTCTAATTATTTATGGTGAGTGAGTGCCATTGGCTATATTATGTGAAAATGCAGGCTTCACTAAAATAGACTATTCAATAAGTTCCTAAATTGACAATACACGGTAACTTGGATTAGTCTCCTATGCATAGACAACCAATATTGTGCATTTATCAATGTGTGTGTGTGTTTTGGGGGGGGGGTTATTTCACGAGCCGGACAGGAACTCAGGTGTCGGCATGAAGGTAGCTCCGGTATATTTCAAAATAAAACCGTTTGCGAACTCGTTTTTCAGGAGAGAAGCTAGCTAACTACATACTGTACCTTGACATGAGTCAGACATTTAAAAGACAAAAAACAAGTTCAAAATAAATTTTAAAAAATGACAAAATAACACTATTTAAAAACAAAAAGTAATTACCCATGGTAGAAGTCCCAGAAATAATGTCCAAAAGGCATATCTATGTGACGACAGGCCAACATGGCTATTGTTTACCAGTACCGCTCTATATACAAGGTTTCTTCTTGGCACACAAGCCTTGACAAAGGCATTTTCATTTCTCTGACATTTCCACATCAACACAGCTCCTGAAGCTCATTGTTAAGCCTAAAATGCTCCATGTGACTCAGTGAAATTCATCATCATAGCCTCTGACCATTTGGCGGTAAATGCTGCCTGCCAGCTGCTCCCCTCTTCAGGCACCTCTCTCTATGTCTATATAGCTTCTGAGCAACGCAGGTCTCCTGCAGCCCAACCTTCACCCTGCAAGTTTGCATTCATCTACACTGACAGCCTGTTCCCACACCTTACTCGTTGGATGTGCAGTAACAAGCCCCAAGAAAAATAGGAGATCACCTCAGTCACAGAGACACCTCTCTCCTCTGCGATGGCAGAGATGATTTACCAGTAATGCTTCGCCACAAATACTTTTCTTTTTGATCAGAATGACACAATTTTTCCATTTACACCATTTTTCTTTGGGTTAATTTGTACAGTAAAAATATTTTATCCCACTACAGCACAGTTTTTAGTAGTCTGTCCCAGACCAGGTTTTGCCACCATTTAATGCTTTATTAGAGCATATTAATTTACTGCTTGCGTAATGTATAAACCAGACTGTCATCCTTTGTTCCTGATCATACCTTAGTTTATTAAAACTCTTGTTGATCGTGTTAGAAAACTATCTTTGTCTTCTGCGTGTTCGTTGTTGTTCGGGTAGAGAGATTGTTAATTTTCTGAATACAGACTGGAGATCGGTGAACAGGTCCTTCAAGGGATTTATTTTACAGAATATTCCGGACACAAACAAAGTTTACAGACAAATGCCTGCAGTCCTCTCGCAAATGTGTCGTTACAGCGGACTCACAGCATTCTTATACTATCTTGAAAAGCAGTATTCCAAACCCCCAAGCCCCCAGGAAACAGCCTTCAATACACATGACGACAGCCGGAAGTAGATAAGACTTTTTACACTTTTACAACATATCATCCAATACACATTGACTTCAACCCCAGACACTGGCCCATTGATGTGGAAACAGACGAGGTCCTTCAGAATGATGACATGTGCAGAAATTGCGACAGCACTTACAAAGACATATCCACAGATAAAAGTTCTACTGAGGAAATAAGTAAATTAAAACAGCTAGAACTAACAGGAACGCTTACAGGAACTACATTACTACCTTGTCTGCTTTGTGGCACATGTTTCGGTACTTTATGCCAACCATAAGAGCAGAAGCACCCAGAGAAAACCCACACAATCAAATGGAGAAGCAATCATTGCAGTTCTTTGTGCGGTTGTGGCGAGCCAATTCATCGAGTAATCTGTCGTCATGTTGGATGGTCTTCACACATCTAGGATGTGATCAAAGATAGCCATGAATTTTTGAAAGCCAATGAAGATGGCGTTGAGGCCAAAAGTCATGCGTTTGTAGTGAAAGACCCTCGTGGATTACAAAGGCTGTGATGGTACAACTGTGCCGATGCAGTGGAATTGGAGCTTATTTGGTACAGGTCCAGTTTGGAGAATCCAACATAGCCAAATAATTGAGAAGCAAGCTCTCATTTGTAGGGGACCACCATTTTGTTTTCCACGTCTGAGATCTAAAATTTGAGATCCAAGGGGATGCATTGATCTACTTAATGACACCAGTATTAAGGATCTTCTGCAGCATCACCCAAAGGGGTGTCAAATCCAAGTCCAGAAAGGAAAAACCCTACCACAGTTTTGCCGGCAGGTGAACAAGCTCAGTTGAGTAGAAGCACCTGTGGCTAAATCCAAATTGTGGCAGTGTTTTTACTTCCTGGACCTGGATTTGACACCTCTACTCGGTGTGATGTCGTCTTGCAGGGCAATGGTCAGCTGGCAAAGAGGCTGAAAATGGTGGACACAGCTAGATGTCTAGCTAGCTGAAAGCAAGAAGACTGTACAGACGCTCCCCTACTTACGAACATTCGAGTTGCGAACAACGGTACATACGAACATTTCTGCGCGTACATTATGTCGAAAAATGTTTGGAAAGAAATGCTGTAAGTTAGATTTTGTATTGCGCGTAGTGCATCTTTCCGCTGCTAATACCGACGATTGGCGCTGTGAGAGCTCATTGGAGGCTGAGCAACGTGGCAAGGAGGAGGAGGAAGAAAACGCCGGTCCCCATGAAGCAGGAAATAACTTTTGAAGCCGATTCCAGCGACGACGAAGAATCTCTCATGATATAAAATCCTCCTCTTCCTCCTCCTCCATCATCTCCTTAAGCATCGAGTACATCTTCCAAAAGTAAGTTAAACGTCATTTTATTTATCTTATTACGTACATGTACATACTGTGTGTGTGTGTCTCTCTCTCTCTCTCTAACATACGTAGTACAGTACAGTACTGTACGTATTCTCTCCATTTTATTAAGTTTTTTTCAGTACAAACCAATGCAGGTTACTTGTACAAGCCTTAAACATACTTATATAAACCTTCAATATACTTATATAGGCTTTAAACATAAATTATAATACAAAATATAGCACTGAAGCAACTTACGAACAAATTCACCTTACGAACGATCGTCCGGAACGTAACTCGTTCGTAAGGTGGGGAGCGTCTGTACAAATCTGTTCCCGAGTCACAATGCTAACAGTGTAGCATTTTGAGCTATGCCGTTTGACAGTCGTCAGGAAAAACGGCAGCTTCTCGCATTGCTTGGCTCATTTGTATGCTTTGACACCTGTTCCAGAATCTTCTTGTCTTCCAGCTGGCTGAGTTTATAGCCCATTTGTAGTTGCCAGGAAAAGATAACCTGTATGGGGCAGCAAAATGTCTGGCTAACAAGGCAACATAGTCTTCAAATGTATGCGCTAGCCAAGTTGGGGATGAACAAAGCGTTTAGCTTTGGCTAGCTAGTCTAATCACCGCTCGAAACATCTTAAAAGATTCATACCAACGTTACCATGGGACTACTGAAGAACGAAGGCAGCTGAAGTGAAGCTCATGATTGTACACGACAGTATCATCACTTCTCATTTACTGAAGACAATAGTGTAAGTACTACTTACACTATTGTCTACTTACTAAGTAGCAAGACCAACAAAGAAGCAGTAAGTTAAGATAAGTGCAGTGAGTGGAGCTCTGCCAAAACATCTCCAGGTAGGAAACTCACAACTTGGTGAGACCACGCCAAGGTTATTTTAGTTAACGAAAACTAACGAAAAAACTAAAACTAAAATTTTAGAAACTATTTTGTTAATGAAATAAAATAAAAACGAAAATGCTTTTTAAAAAACAAGTGAAACTACATTTTATGTTTACAATACTAACTAAAACTAATTATAATTATAGCAAAAATGTCCTTCGTTTCAGTCTTTGTAATCAATTTAATGCATGAGCCTTTGGGGATGATTTATTTTTATATTAACCGGAATAAGGACATTTGAAAGTGTATCACACAAAAGTGACGTCAACTAGCAGCAGTAAATAGAAAAGTACCTTCAGATGACGTTGCGCCCATGGTGTTTTTTTAAATATTGCGCACAAGTAATACACGCTTAAAAAAAATTTTTTTTTTAAATACAACTAATACTGAAACTAACTAAAACTAAAATAAAACTAACCATTTATGAAATAACTAATAAAAAAACAACTAATAGAACTACCCTGAAAACTAATTAAAACTAACCTAAATTTAAAAAAACAAAACTCAAAACAAAATGAAAACTAACTAAAATTAAAAATTCCAAAACTATTATAACCCTGGACCACACTCCAGGCAGTAATTCAATTCAAAGTATTTTCATCCAAGTAATACAAATTATGGTCATATTTACATGACATGACTGTCCAAATAATATACTAAGCCCTCAAAAACTATTATTGGAATAATGTAACCTAACCATGTTTTTGACCATTATTTTTAGTTTATAGGGCTACCCCCCCCCCCCTCTCCAAAAAAATAAGTAATTGTTATCATCTGTAAAGGCAAAATCATACAAAACAGTAATTGATATTTTAGAGTGCTATTTCCTAAATGACAAACCTCATTAGACTTGTGGTTTCCTCTTAGTGAGTGATCTTGTAATGGTGACCCCCTGTTGGCACTCAGCCATATTGAAGTAAACTGGAGACTAAAGACTAATGATTATGGCAGTGTAATGACTTTGAAAGTTGAGCAGCTTGACCTTGGCATTTAGGTGCCATCCAGTCCTAAATGATGTGATAATATACTTGTCATAAAAAGGACACGAACGCGCTAATGAATTTTTTCATGATAATTTGACCATGTGTTCTAAAAATGCACAACTAATTGAATCAAAGTAAGCATATCTGCCACGAACTGTAATTAGTATAATTAGGATACTGAAGGAGAAATTTAGTGACCTGCCAAGACCACGTGACATTCTCAAGAATAACTTGCAACAAGGACCTCTTGTAATTACATCCATTATCCAAATGTGGGTGGCAAGGTCATAAATAGTGAGGAATACACGAGTGCATTTTCACTCACGCAAAATGTGGGAGTCAGAAAGGACTTATAAACTGACAGAGCAAACTAATTTTTGTTGAATTTACTGTAAACAAAGAAATGCTTTGTGTTATAAAAAAAAAAAAAAAAGAAGAAAAAACGGCATTCAGAGGTTATGCCAGTTTTGACCTTTCCTTTACAGTTAGCCGTGTTGACCTTTAAAGACCATCACGGTTTAGTGACATTCTGGTTGCTTAAAAGAAGATCAGTCCACACACTTTCAATGTAACCTTTTACCAAATTTCCTTTTTATTTTTTTTACTGCTAAATCTCAAATGAAGACATTATTCCTCATACAATTGACGCTTGACAATGCTCACTCAGATAGACAGCCAGATAGAGACACCTGCTGGCGAACCATGATCACGTGACATGATCTCGATTTTTTTTTTTTTTTTTTTTTACACCACTATGACATATAAAGAAAAGAAAATCAAATTCTAAGTTTTGCCAATTTTATATGTCATTGTCATCAATTACTAATGTCAGATCGCCACTAGAGGACAGCACTGCTCTTTTATCATCTCTGTGACCCCGAGTTTCAGCTTGAAATATCATTAAAACAGACAACCGTCTACCTAGTGGCAGATTTTAGTAATACTGTACAGTACGTTAAATACACAAGAAATACACACACTTTTGTGAACAAGATAGGCTACACAACGCAGATTTGTGTTGCTGCTGATTATTGCTGGTTGAGAAAATATCCAAGTTATGTCTTTTGCAGAAATATCAACAACAATAATAATAATAATAATAATAATAATAATGTTGATTATTTTGATTATTGAATATTATGTTAACAGTAATTTAGCAATATGTATTGTAGTATTTGTTGTTCAGATGTAATACTGCACTGCATGATAGTAAGTACTGGTGAAAAGCCATATCTTTCAAACATTAGTCATTCACTTTTTTCTCTCTCCAAATTTAGAGGGGAGGAAGCATAAAAGTGTTGCTCCTTAGATAGCTTGCAGATGTGGACTCAACAGCTCTTGACGTTTCTATATTGTGAAACATACTGGGTCTATCTTTTTAACCGTGTAAAAAAAAGCCTTGTGCAAATGAAATATAGTCTATAAAAAAAACTGGTTCTGGTAGATGACTTTCCTGTTGTGACTGTGAGGCAAGAGAAAAGCAGTAATTTTAGGAAGCAAGGGAATTCAAGGGGCTCCCAGACAATGATGTCATATTTTCAGGGAAAACATGCTACTAGAAGTGCTTGCGCAATGTCTTTCTCAATGTCATTCTGTGGTTTGGCCTTCAACTTTTCAACTCCATTTTTTGAAGTGTGGATAGCAGTCATGCTGTCAAACTGATGAATAGAGCCAAATAATAGAGAAACATTATTCACTGTTGAAATGGATTCATTTAAAAATATTTTTTGCATCTGTTTTAGCAAATGGAGCAACTCTTAAGTTATTCATTATGTCGTCAATCATACTGTACATTTATCCATCCAAGTCCTTCTAATATGCACAGACAAGCCACAATATTATGATCACTTACACAATACCAAACAAATTATATCTAATCCAAAAACTTGATCTTGCCAGAGGAGGTGTATTAATTTAGAATGTATCACTATTACTGAGGATATTGTGCAAGATAGTTCTCACTTTTGTTTGGACAGTTCAAGAGTCAATTTAGGTTTTGAACGGTTTGTATGCACGAGAAGAAATCTGAGTGAATGTAATTAATTAGATCTCCATAAACTGATTTATTTTTGTTAAAGGATAGTTAATCAAATACTACACAACTATTTTCCTTATGTACTTGTATTGTTTTGCAAACCAACAAAGAGGGAAAACACCAACTTTTTGTTCTACTATGATTTTTCTGCTCTGGCCTAATTCTCATGTTGAACATGGAACCCAGACATAAAAGGTTCATGCTGATTTGCCCGATGAACACTGTCCTACTGACTTAAAAATCAATACAAATCTTGTGTGATTTGTCAAATATTTGAAGTTGTAGCCATGCACTACACATTTTATCGTGAACGTGTGTCTGTCATCAGTCACAAAGCCGTTTTGTATCCGTAGCCAAACAATGCTGTTCTTTGGCGAAAAATGTGTTTACACGCTATTGGTGGTTGCCAAATACTTGATTGCTGTAATGATTTGAGCACTGCACTAACATCTGTGAAAGAACATCTGTTTTTGCAACCTGCTACAGTTTTGCTCATAATGGGATATTTAACTCAGTCATTTTAATTACATGTATTTTTCATCATCGCTTGTGGTAAAATCATTAATTTTACATCATTTCTCAACAATGAAATGGTTTACATGAACAAATCCAGGTTTTTTGTAATAATAATAATAGTAATATGGCACCCATGCAAATTCTGGGGACCAAGGGTGTGTGTGTGTGTGTGTGTGCGTGTGTGTGTGTGTGTGTGTGCGTGTGTGTGTGCGTGTGTGTGTGTGTGTCCTTAGGAACTGCTGGCAAATAGGGCATAGCATTCTGCCTCAAATGCCTGTTTTGCTTACCTTAAAATGGATATTTGAGATTAATTTGAATTTTAAAAAACTAATAAAATAAATAAATAAATAAAGTATTTCGGTTAATGAATGGATGGTTCATCATGAAACTTAAACTTAAACCAGTCCTGACATGTGGGCATACTGTAGTTCCAACAACTGGAAAATCCATTTTAAAGAATGAAACAGAACATGGCAAATTAATTTTCTATTCTTGATATTCTTTGCATATGTGACAACAAACCCTAAAATGACTGGGACAAGTTGCCCCAAACTACCATGTTGCCTAATATTTGCTCTAGTTTAAAGTTAGCTTAAAACCGAGCAGTGACTGAGGCATGACTGAGACATGATGCCTGAATCTCTCCACTAATGAGTCCACATGATTTGCTGCTAAAATTTGTCTGTGTGCGACACCTTTTTAGAATAAATGAAGTTGAATTTTTTTACTTTGGGTTGTGCAAAACAGATAACGGGCACTCATGTCAGCTCACAATGTGCTATTCTCTTCTCGGACATTACACAACCCTTGATCATTTATACGACGAAAATTAGTATTCCGCTTTTTTGTTGCACCCTTTGGTGGAGAAGAAAATTGCAATGTGACAACTTACCCGTGATACAACTAGCCTCGATCTCCCCTACATATTGTCCATTCAAAACTGAGCATTATTCTTGCTCTGAAGGGAAAAATATTGGACTATTGTATTAATGTGCAAACAAGTGTGCCTAATGTTTTACCATGCACATCAACAATACTTTTGATGAAAAATTATCCCATTACTTTATGTAAATGACCAAAATCAAAAGTCATAGCTATGAGGAGTTAATTACGGGAAGAGTATGAATGCTTTCTATCCTCAAGTATAAACATTTTCGAGACAAAAAATCCACATGCACGCATCACGGCCTACGCCCAAGGCTCTCAAAGTGCAGCCAGATTTTCAACAAATTTCTTACATTTTCACAAGGGGAGGATTAGACTTTCTTCCTTTCCTGGATCTCAAAAATGCTTCCTGCCATTGAGTGACTCAACTGAATGTGGGAAATATATCTTTCTCACAGTAGAACTGCGCGAGAATATGTCCAAACTCAAATCGCTTGGGGTTAATGAAAACTTTAGAAATTCCTCCAACTGACCAAAGTTTTAGAAAATCTTTTATTCACTACAACTTCTGAGATGATGATTGAAATGATGCGGTTCATATAATGGATGGCTGGATGGATGTTTAACATTAATGTAAGAATATTCCTGCATATGCAGTATGTTGCTCTGCATACGGTCTGACAGAAAGCCCAAAGATATGGAAGAGAACATACTTTTACAGTATCCTTTTTTAATGAAGTGATTTTCTTCATTTCCAAATGAGATGCTCTCCGGCACATGTTCACTAATGGGGTCTTCAGGGTTCTCCAATTCCCAGTTCAAGAAGAAAATTGGCAACCTCTTTGAAAATCTATCATCCATCTTTCAGGTCAGGCCCACATGTTTCTAATCTAGTACTTAATAGTGCATGTCTTCATGCTTTACTGAAGAGCAGGGGCGTAGCCAGAAATTTTTCATTGGGGTGGCCAGGGTGAAACCATGACTCGTATAGGGGTGGCCATAAGTTCATACCAAAAATGTAAAAGTGTTTCTTAACCATGCAGCCATACTGTTCGCATGCCGACCTTGGGCTGCGAGCACCGACAAGTGGGCTGCATAAAATAATTTCAGAGCCTATGTTATAAATTCAATGCATTGGAGCTGTTACAATTGTTAATGAGTTGCTCAGTTACAATAAAGCTTTCTGCCACTTGGCGGCAATAAGGCAAATGTCAGTTACTGACCTGTATTCAATAAGTAGAAAAGAAAAACAAACAGCGAAATTCATGACTAGTTAATTTTACACACATTCATTTGTAAAAACACTGAACATTAAATATACAAATAAATAAAAATAACAAAAACAAGTAAATTATGCCTTTTCATGGACTAACATAGCACTAACATAGGCTGATATTCAGGCAACATGACACCTGTGTCCAAAAACACACCCACAGATGTTTGTTGATTTAAAAAAATGTATTGAAAGTTTATAATAATGAGATATAAATTATTTAGTAGGCATTGACAATATTGTTGAATAGCCAGGATATCCAGGATTCAGGGGGTTGTGGTGGGTGGCTGGGGGGGGGGGGGGGTATCGTGACCACGTGCCTCCGCCATTGCTGAGGAGAGGGAGCCAGCGAAAAAACACGAAGGACAGGATGCTTTAATTTTTGAATGGGATGTGCATCGCCCCCTCAAGGTGTCAGCTGAAAAACAGACAGTATGTCCAACCCTTACTGTTGTGTCCAGGTGGTCATCTTAATAACCTGGCAAGCCACACCCACTTTAATATGTACAACATGCACAAAATTCAGCAGTTAAAACTTTTGCAGATAATCAATGCAATATGGCCATAGGCAGTCATTGTGAACATTTAATACAAACTCTACAATAAAGTTGTCACGTTGTGTAAAACAAATAAAAACAAATAAAAACAGAATACAATTTACAAATCCCTTTATACATTATCCTCCTTTTCAACCTATATTCAATTGAATACACTACAAAGACAACATATTTAATGTTGCAACTGATAAACTCCCCACCCCCCCAAAAAAGCTCATTTTGAATTTGATAATTGAACTCGTTTAAAAAAAATAATGCTTAGACAGAGGCCTGTTTCCCACTGTGTTACATCACTTTTCCTTTTTACAACACTCATTAAGTGTTTGACAACGGAGGATAACAAATGCTGAATTGCTGTAGGTGGAATTGTTTTTCATTCTTGCTTGATGTACAATTTCAGTTACTCAACAGTATGGGATCTCCGTTGTCATGGTTTGCACTTCAAAATGTGCCACACATTTTGAATGGGAAACAGGTCTGCATTGATGGAAGGTCAGTCTACAGTGTAGACTCTACACTGTAAAAAATAAAAAAAATATATATATTTTTTTTAAAGAGTGATGTTTACTTGAAAAAAACTAGTAACGTTTTTTTTTCACTCTAAATTTTACAAGGAGTGATTTGCGTACATTTTACCAGTTTATTTAAAAAAGAAAAAAGAAGTTACTCAAGGCTTGAGGAATGAACGCCACAACCTTCTGGGGAGACAGCCACTCTACCACATGAGCCATGCCACTCCTGCTGTGTGTTATTAAATTGATGGTGTCAAGCGGAATCCTTGTACCTCCAAGAGCGGTTTTTGGTCTCATTTTGGACACAACAGCTATGCAGTATAGTGGCAATCAGCAAGACTGGCATGGCTCGGGTGGTAGAGTGGCTGTCTCCCAAGCTCATTCCCATTTCATTCCTTCAATGCTTGAGTCATTTTTCCTTTCATTTCCTCTTGATAGTACTGTATTACAAAAGGAAAATGAGGGCCACCAGACCCAAAAACAAAGAGCTGACAGCAAGCATGAAGAAAGCCTGGGCTTCCAGGACCCCCCACCCCGAGGCAATGCCAAGGCGCTTCGAGGCAGTGATTAAGGCAAAGGGAATCCAACCAACTATTGAAGATTGACATACCGGGCTTGAAAACATCCAGCTCAGAGGCCTAGTGATAGAGTGTCCGCCCTGAGACTCGGCGGTCACGGGTTCAATCTCTGGCCGGGTCATACTAAAGACTCTAAAAATGGAACCTATTTTGCCTCCCTGCTTGACACTCAGCTTTCAGGGTTGGAATTGGGGGGTTAGATCACCAAATGATTCCCGAGCGCGGCCACTGCTGCCACTCAGGTGGGTGTGACAATCAGTGAATCTTAAACAAATCTTTAAAAATTCCATCCATCGTTTTTTCTCCATGCAAAACACTGGTAAGTATGCATGGGGATATCATCACATTATTCCAATTTTTTGACATCCTGTTTTCATGGGTTTTATGAACTGGAAGCCCAAATAATATAAAAAAATAAATAAAAATACTTGAAATCACTTAAGTTGTGGTCCCTTGCTCTCTAAAATTAAGTAAATTCAAACATACTTGCGTTGTTTTGTTGGAAGGATCTACTGATGTCTCTAATTTCACGTCTTGTATCACTGCGGCTGCAATTTTGCTAGCAACAATTGCATAGTAACAGTCTTTTAAAACAACGTTTGAGCGACAACATTTTATCATCAGATGCCAACTGCAGTCTGTCAATGTGTAGTCTGTCCTATCACTGTACTCAAATGATGACATCACTTCTCCACACATGCATGCACTGACACATCTTTCATCTTTAACATGTCCTCCATTCAGGCTGACGCATTCAATTTTGTTTTATTGCCACCTGACTGTGAGTAATGCAATTAAAACAGATCTGCAAGGCCGTGATCTAATGCTGATTTTGTTTCCCCAAGGTTGACTCAGCAACTAACAGCTATTTTCTCATTCAGGTCAATATAGCTATTAAATAATAAGTAGTAGGAATGGGCGGGCACGACATTTCAGTGAATGGGAAGACTTTTCACTCCAACAGATCCTAAACAGGAAAGAAAAAAATAATAATCCGGATTCAGTGTGTAATGTTTTGGCATCTAGTATTCCCATTGCGATGATAATGGACTTCCCGCATGAGGAGAAAAAATAAAGTAGTGCGTTATTTGAACTACAGAATAGTTTTGTTCTCACAGAGAATACAGTAGGAACAATTACACTATCCATGTGGTTACACGGTGTCCGAGCCTTGAAAAATGCTTTTTCAGAGCAGTGAGAACAGGGAGAAGGAAAAGTTAAGACAGAGAGCACTCACGGTTGAAGTTGGTCATTTTAATGACTCTAGCAGTTCAAGTATGCAGAGCAGCCTCTGCTACTGTCATTAGGGGGCCGCCGTGCATAGCAAAAGGGAGAAAGCTAACGCTACTTCCTTTAGGTCTGTTCAGGAAAAAGGAAAAAAAATTGAGGAAATCTCAGAAAGGAGGAGGAAACTGGACAATGTTAACGAGAAAATCCTGAGAGTTAGAGAAACCACAACTTGATAATAATCACTGGTTTATAGAAATAAAATAATAAAAGTAATAATAAAAACATTTAGTGGTACATCGTTTTTATTGCATTGCACATATCGAGTCCCCAAATTGCATGTTTGTTCAAATAGATTACGCATGCAGGTGGTGGGCGTGTTGTGCAGGACTCATGAAGATTGTTTGTGAAAACAAAACAGGAGGTATGAGACAATAATTAATACTAACTACATCCGCACAATATTGTCCGTTATTTTTCTTTTGTGGTGACTTCAAGTATATGACAATTTAAGTAAGGGTTCTTCTGGGGTGGCAACACCATTTGTATCTGTGAACTCACTTTATTAGGCAAGGAGGACCACAGCCTGGCTTTCCCCCAGTTTACTATTAGTATTGTGCTCCAAGGGGGGAAAAAAGTCATCAATTCAACTTCTCACCTTAAGCTAAAGTAGCTCGACTGAAATTGCTTTAGCCTAAACATTGGATAGTTTCACTAAAACTCGGTTTTCCAGATGGTGCCCTTGTCTTACTTAGCAGTTTTTCTAACTTGGCAAGCAAAATTACAGTTTTGCAAAGATAAACTTGGAAAATTGAGCTCTGGAATACATTAGCATTAATTAATGAATGTTATGACATCATCTCAACAACAGATACTGATTGTGTATTTTTGTAACAATCACTAGCATTGTATGCCTGGTCATCAATTTTGACTAAATAATAAACTAAACTAGAAAAATTCCCGCGGAAATTTTGAATGGGACTGCCGACTCTTGTAAATGAGCTGAACAGTTTAAAATTTAAACAACTGGAATCGGTCATTTAATAAATTAAATAAGTAATAATAACACTGATGAAGAGAATTTAGTTTTTGTTTTTTTCAATGATTATTCATGATTGTTCAAGCCATTTGACGCCACTTACACTTCCAGTACCTTATTGAAAAATATTCTACAATTTTTCATTCTACTCCAAACAGAAATGGTTACTTAAATCCCTCAACATCTTGTCTTCCATAAGTACCGCTGGGCATTAGTCAATGCTGTATGAGAAAAGTGATGATTTATGAAGATAGTAATTTTTTAATCAGTATACACACATATATGAAATTTGAACGATCACATTGTAGTATGTGGCTCACACTAAGTGACACGGAAGCAGTTTGTGGTATTGGTGTCTAGCCCAAGGACACCAAAGCCATGTGTCCAGGGAAGGTCTTGAACCATGTACCTCACGGTGGTAGGTGACCATCTTAATAACACGACTGCTCAATAAAGGGATATTGTGGCATAGTGCCAAGAGAGGAAGGAGTTGTGCTACAGGCAGAGCAGTATAAGAGACACTGGAGGAGGGTGCTGAAGCACACTGAAGAGGAGGAGATACTTGAGAGGATACAGACGAGAGGAACAACACAAGGAAATACCAAGCATAGGCACAAGTCCCAGGTAGGACATGTCCCTACTGAATTGCTCTGTCTGCCCCAAGAGGTTTACGCAATACTTTTTTATATTACTTTTTTTTTTAAATAACACTTTCTTACATGATTGAGGGGAAATTAGCAAAGGATTTAAAGTTTCCAGTTGTACTAATTTTAACAGTATTGAAAATTGGGGTTGCCTTTGTTAAATTTAATTTGAAAACCAATGTATGTTTTTCGTGTGTGGTAGATCTGCAACTAATTCATTGTAATAGTAGGCAATATGCATCAAAACAAATTAATTGAGTGCAAATGTGATAATTTTGCCAGATTACATGTATTTCTGACAATTAAACACAAATGCAAACTTTTGTGTGTTAAGTGTTTTATAAGTGGATGTTTGTGAGCCCCCCGACAAATAGTGATTGCTAACACAGATGTGAAATCTGAGTGTGGGCTTCAGCAACGTCTTTTTTTTTTTTTTTGCCGCAGCCCACCCCATACAAAGATGTCTGAGTCCATGTTTGAAGGCATGTTCCCGTTCCAAAAGTCAGCTGATAACTGACATGTCTTACACATCAAATGTTTGAAATATATTTGTTGCTAAATGTGCCTGATAATGTAGTGGTCCACTTGCCTGAGGTCCATGTTAGCAGCGTGGGTTTAGTTATCACTCAGAGATTGTGTGAATTTTGTAGAATGTTTTCTTTTCTATTTCTATTCTTTTTGATTCATTTTTCCCCCACTAAAGGTGTGTTCCTGAGTTCTTGGTATAAAAACACACACTACTACAGGTCGAAAGTTTGACGGTCATATACAACGGCAGAGGGTGACGATGCCACTGAGGCTACTCCTTTTGATGGTGGGATTCAGCCAAGCTACAGTTTTTTCTGCAAAAGGTGAGTTTTTCACAAAGCTCAGTTGACATGGCCAAAAACTGTCCTGTATGGATTTAAAAGCCCTTCTTATTTCAGGGATACTTAATTGTGCCTTTTTTCACAATTTAAAACTGGTGTCTTTATAAAAGTTCTTTAGGACTTTCCAGTTAGAATATACTAGTGTTCATTTTAGCCGCCATTTTAAAATATAATCTCAGTTTTAGTCCAGTTTCAATCACGTTTGTTAGTTTTATCATAGTTTGTCAACATCATCACATTTTTATTCAGTCCAATATTAGTCTATAATCTAGCATTTAAGTCTTTATTTTAGTCCAAGAAAACATAATTTTATTCTTCTAGCTTGTCAACAAAAACTTAACATTTTAGTCTAGTTTTAGTCAGGACAATCATTTAACCCCTGTATCTTTTATCTGTCATCAGATTATGTTGAACATTTCGGATCTCAAACTATTTCACATCAAATTTTCTCTCATCTTTTTGATGAAAAACAACTTCACACACAATTAAAGTATATCAACAAGTGGCTACTATGGCTCCATACTACAAACTAGTAAATTAGCCAGTTAGCGATTGGATTAACACAATTGTTGGAACGTTAGCCTACAGTATAGCTGTTGGATTAATGTCCTGTTATAACTATAATTTACTTCTTTTTTTTTTCTTTTACCGTGAATCCAGCTCCTGTCTGTCCCATATGTTTGTGCATGTTGTACTTGCTAGCTGCAGATTTGAAAGGGTGTGTTTCACATGAGTGTGACAGTAACAGATAAGCAGAGACAAGATTTTACAAAATCAAATAATTTTTGTCTCATTTTTGTTAAAACAAAAATGTCCATAGATATTAGTCCAGTTTTTATTAAGTGAAGTACATTTTCGTCTCGGTCCCAGTTATTGTTTATTATTGAGGGTTTTAGTCTAATTTAGTCTAATTTTCATGCGGTGAAAAATGTGTGTTGACAAAATTATTTTTGTTTACTTTTCGTTGACGAAATTAACACAAAGGATAAAGAATTTCTGGCACACTTAACATCCACTGGTTAATATCGCTCGGTTTTAATTGGGCACTTTTGTTTCTTGCAAACAGGATACTGCTCAAGACCACCAGACTATATACAATGCAGAGTACGGCATTTCTTACCGTGACGACTCGGAGTAGAGTGAGGGCATTGCAAATAGGCAAACTTGTTCTACAAAAAAAAAGGAAGCCCAGAGTCTGAACTAACCTCTATAAAGACAAAAACAAAGGCACCTTTTTTTTCACTCAGATGCCGAATTACACTTGTAAATTAGTGTGGATATACATGTTACCAACACAAATACTTTCCTCCACATCGTCATGTTTATCAAACATTCAAGCATGCTGGTTCTAAGAAGCTAGAACTGATGAAACGGACTGTGAGCTATTGCTAATCTCAATTTGCCCAAACGCTTTGCTTACTTTTTAGTTTTGACATGATTGTGCATATGCAAATCGGTTGCCATACTGTGGCTGTTAAATTATAGGCAGAAGAACTCGGCTTGTGGGTGTTATTTTCTAAATAAATTTTAGAATGGCTTGATTGCAGACACACAAATATGCACATAAAGCCAGCCAACTAAAGATTTACTTAGTTGGTAAATTTTACACTTGTTGGTTGGACAACTTTTGCACACAAATTGGTAAATAGTACCAAATTGAATTCGGGACATACAATCACATAAATCAAATGAAATCTGGTCTGTTACAGGACTATGGGGAAGCGAAGATTCAAGCACTTCTATGATCCCCCCTCATGGTAAAATTGTTTTTCATTTTAACTAATTTGCTCCCAAAAACTTATAAAAACGTTCCATTTTAAATATTACCATGGTCCCAAAAACATATTTATACGTTTTTTATGCTAAAGCATACAGAAGACTTTGATGCAGCCTCTGACCTGAAGAGGTCGCTTAAAGCAATGGTAGTTATTACAAAAAACGGCCTGCAGGTGGCAGCAGAGTATAAGAGATTAACCAAGGCCATGTTGCAACAAGCTCTTTCCCCCAGTGTTTTCAACAGGTTTGTGAATAGTTATGAAATTTAGCTATATTCTAATGCTAATTTTTGCAAAACTGAAACTGATTAGAGATTAGATCTAGTCTTTCTTTTGGTTTTAGGTTTCATGTGTTTATAGCAATAGAACACAATATTCTGTGGGCCTTGGAAAATCAGTAAAAATACAGTAAACAGCCGGGAGCAAAGCGGGTTGCTTCAGTGAAAATGGCTGGGATGAATGAGTTCACACCTTATAAAGTAGAGTAAGTTGAACTCCATCATTGCCCTCAGTTTGATTTCCGTGCTTGCTTCTGAACAACCTACAGACTACGAATGGACCACTTGGTTCAACGTGGACCATCCAGGAGGCCGTGGAGACTATGAGCAGCTTGAGGCCATTCGCCATTACTATCGGGCCCGTGTGTGTGACACTCCCCGGGCGCTGGAGGCCAGAACCACTGATTGGCTGCCAGCCCGTGAAACTGGGGAGAAGGTGCATGCAGACCCAACTGTGGGCTTTTGGTGCCTCAATGAGGAGCAAGGTTCAGAACGTAACTGTTCCAATTATGCAGTCCGATTCCTTTGTCCCAAAGGTTTGTTACCATTTTCAATATGTTGCAATATTACAGAACTTGGTTAAACTAATGTTTTACTTACTTTGTGATAAGTAGGATGCATATCGCTGCTGTTAAGCCAAAATCTCATAAAAAACAATTGGGCAAATTTCTTTTTTTCCCAAATGTATGCTTTTGATCAGTCATCATTGAACCAGACTAAAGTTTTGAAAACGGATTGCTCTCTTTCACAATGCAATGTTAATTGTTGAACAAACATGCTGTTTTTGGGATCACCTGAAAAGTGACGAGTTTGGAGGTATACAAGTTTTTGGCATGACACCAGTGACATGTGATTGTAGATTGATAATGGGTAACAACTGGGTAACTTGTTACTTTATGGTGTTGATGCTGTATGTTTAAATCTTTCTTAGCAGGTAACAGTCCAAATGTTAAAGATATTTGGAGTCCGTGGTCAGACTGGGGTCCATGTCCTGCGGTTTGTGGTCAAGTGGGAGTCCAAATTCGCTCCAGAAAATGTAGTTCTCACTCAATGCTTTGCAATGGCCCAAAGGAAGAAAGGAAAGAATGCAGTGGACCAAAGTGTCTGACTGGTAAGACGGCATTGGTTTAAACAACTTTTTTTTTTTTTAACCCATATGAGCATGCAAATTCTGCCTGTCGGGTCCTCAACTTTGGTCTAGAATGTACATATATCAACTATTTTTGATATAGTAGGCTACATATCATTGATTTTCATGGTATACCCTCAAGATGAATCCTAAGGTTAACTGGTTATTTCCTGGCATGTCACTTTAACTTTGTGTACCATCATAAAGGCAATGTCAGTGTCAGTGTATTCCTGTCCGGTTGATCAGAATTTATGTATGTAGAATGATTTTAATCACTGAAAACTGTGGTTATTTCCCCCTTTTAGATTGCGCCCTGCATTGCGTGATGGGGAAGGTGAACGCAGAGTGTAATGCATGCATGTGTGAAGAGCACATCCTGCTGGGCTCTGTCCGTGGTGCCGGAGGTCTCATTGCTGAGGGGGCTGCAATACTTGGCTCCAACAAACTCCTCACCCTCACAGACCACAATGGACATTTTCGGATCCCCGGGCTCTGCCCTGATGGCAACACCACATTGACAATCAGACTGCAAGGCCACGCCACCCTGAGTGTTATTGTTCCTAAAAGCTCTGAGCGTACTACAGTCCTCAGCGTACACCTCAAAAGAACCGGTACAGTGAAAATCATTAACAGAGTAACAAGTGTTTCAAAATTTCTATGTACATTATTATTATTTTTTTTTACACTTTTCAGATAAGCTTCACGTGTTGAGCAATCCTGAGAATAAAGCCAGGAGAGAGGGACAAACTGCTGCCTTCTGCTGTAACATCGCTGGAACACCACAGCCAGACAAGTACCAATGGTAGGACTTAATACACTATGTTTTCATTACATTTGTAGTCTGTGTTTTTCAGGTTATTTCTGCTTTTCTAATCTGTTTCCGCAACAAAGGTTCCATAACAACAGTTTATTAGAAAAGAAATCTGGTAGCACCTTGGTTCTTAAAGATCTACATCCTGAACAAGCTGGAGAGTACTACTGCAGGGCAAGTGGTCAATCTGGAGCCA
The DNA here is from genome assembly GCF_051991255.1 of Vanacampus margaritifer. Lineage (NCBI taxonomy): Eukaryota > Metazoa > Chordata > Actinopteri > Syngnathiformes > Syngnathidae > Vanacampus > Vanacampus margaritifer. Next base: position 7,884,735 of record NC_135435.1, read on the forward strand.
TTAAGACCAATCCAGCTACCCTCAAAATCATTGGTATGTTACAGTTTACTGGATAAAAAAACACACACACACACACACACACAAAGGCCAAATATTCAGTGACGTTTTCAAAGTAATTTAAAATTAAATTGGAATTTCCTTTCCCCTCTCAGGCAAAAATAGCCATTCATGCAATCCCATGCCTGAATCCCATCTCATACGTCTTCCACATGACTGCTACCAAAACAGCACAAACTCCTTCTACTACAATGTCGGCAAATGCCCTTCCAGCACATGCGCTGGACAGTTGGACAATGGTATCAGGTGCAAAGACAAAGTAGCATACTGCTGCGGTGTGGCAAAGATGGAGGAAAGGCACTTGACATGCCAAGGCTACCAATTACCCACAATGGTGGTTACTGAATGCGGCTGTCAGAAATGTGTTGACACAAAGTCTATTGTGCATGGGAGAGCTGTCGCCGCAGACAACAGTGAACCAATGAGATTTGGCCACATCTTCATGAATGGTATAAGAATTAGCCGCACAGGCTACAAAGGTACCTTCACCATCCACGTTCCTCCCGACACAGAGAGATTAGTCCTGACGTTTATGGACAACATGAACAAATTCATCAACACAACAAAGGTACTTCCATTCAATGCCAAAGGAGGTGCTGTTTACCATGAAATTAAACTTCTGCGAAAGAAAGTTCCCGTGACTATTAGCTCTTCAGAAACCAACACGCTTGATCTTGGTGAAGTAGAGGGACAGGAACCAATGGCTCACATCCAGATTCCTCCCAATTCCTTCTACAAGGAGAACGGTGAAGTGTTTGTGGGTGATGTAAATGCTAGTGTAACATTTCTTGACCCCCGAGATGTATCCACAGCAGTTGCAGCCCAAAGTGATCTCAACTTTGTAGGGAATGAAGGAGATACCTTGCCACTGAGAACCTACGGGATGTTTTCAGTTGACTTCAGAGGAGGAGAAACCAATGAGCCCTTGAATGCAGGTGAGGTGAAGGTGTTCCTGGATTCTGCCCAGGTTACGATGCCTGAACACCTTGGAACCATGAAGCTGTGGTCGCTCAACCCTGATACAGGCCTGTGGGAGGAGGAGGGAAGTCTGAAGGTGGAAAAAAAATCCAGAGGAAAAAGGGAAGAGAGAACTTTTCTGATTGGTAACATGGAGATCAGAGAGCGAAGACTTTTTAACCTGGACGTCCCAGAGAACCGCAGGTGTTATGTGAAAGTGAGAGCCTTCCGCAGCGAGCGTTACATGCCCAGTGAGCAGGTTGAGGGAGTTGTAGTAAGTCTCATAAATATGGAGCCCACAGCTGGCTATTCCACTAACCCTCGTGCCTGGGGACGTTTCGACAGCGTCATCACAGGCCCTAACGGTGCTTGTCTTCCTGCTTTCTGCGATGAGCAAAAGGCAGATGCTTATTCTGCGTACGTCATGGCCAATCTTGGAGGTGAGGAACTAGAGGCTGTCCTATCTTCTCCCAAGCTCAGTCCAAATCTCATCGGAGTGCCTCAGCCTTACCTGGGCAGGCTGAACTACAGGCGCACCGATCATGACAACCCCAAACTCAAGAAGACGGCCTTCAGCATCAACTTGGCAAAACCAAGTCCAAACACAGCTGAAGAGGCCAACGGACCTGTGTATGCATTTGAAGAATTGAAAGAATGTGAGGAGGCACCATTCAGTGCTGCACATTTCCGCTTCTCTCGAGTAGAAGGAGATCGTTATGATTACAACACGGTGCCATTCAATGAGGATGACCCAATGAGCTGGACCGAGGACTACCTCAGTTGGTGGCCTAAGCCAATGGAATACCGTGCCTGCTATATCAAAGTCAAAGTCAACAGCCCACATGAGATTAATGTGCGGTCCCATAATATGGGAGGCACTCACCCAAAGACAGTGGGCCAGCTGTACGGTCTACGAGATATCCGGAGTATCCGTGACATGGACCAGACGGGGGTGTCAGCCGTGTGCTTAGAATTCAAGTGCAGTGGGATGTTGTATGATCAGGAACGCGTCGATCGCACATTGGTGAAAGTGATTCCACAGGGTAGCTGTAAAAGAGATCATGTCAATCCACTCCTCCAGGAGTACCTGGTTAACCATCTACCACTTGCTGTCAACAATGACACAAATCAGTTCACTATGCTTGCACCTCTTGACCCTCTCGGTCATAACTATGGAATTTATACAGTAACGGATCAGGATCCACGCTCAGCCAAAGAAATTGCTCTCGGCCGCTGCTTTGACGGCACCTCTGACGGCACTTCTCGTGTCATGAAGAGCAACGAGGGTGTCGCGCTGACGTTCACTTGCGGAGATCGCGAGGTTACTCGTCAAAGCGTTTTCCAGGCCCTGCAGAGCTCGCAAGGTCAGACGGCTACAAGTGCGGGCAGAAGTGAAGGAAGACAAAACCGGCGTCGGCAAAGAGCCAATGCTTCCCGAAACAGTCAAAGACGCAGCACCAGAGATCCCAAAGCCAAAGGCACAAAGGCCAGAAGCTAAACACAATCACTGAGGGTCTACCGCTCAAGACTCACAAATGGGAGTGTCCAACATTAATCTTGATTTGGTGCAAATATGCCAGTTATGTTGTACAAATCAACTAAATGTAACTACAAAAGCTAAAGTAAATATCTTAATGCCATTCCTATTTTTTCTTCTTCTTCTTACGTGGTTACTGTATTTACTTGAAACTGTAAATAGAATATTTATTAAAACATATTGCAAAAGGTTTTAGTTATTTTAGTGATTCCAGCAAGACACCATTTTTTGACCAGTGATTTATTAAATTAGATGTTTATAAAACACTGCAGCAGTCTAAATGTCAAAACAGTAGCCAATTTCCCATGTAACATTGAAACTGGTCAAAATCTAGAAAAAGGAGAATTCAATTGCTTTCAAATGACCGTAGCCCATATGAAGACATGACAGTAGGGGCAGGCTGATAAATCCCCCATTCGTCATCACACTTGATACAAGCTTGCAGAAGTAATGATAGAGACCATTTTAACAAGTTATTCCAATCTCGCTGACCCAATGTTTTCAAACACTCGTAGAAATCAACTTGGTATAGCAAATTTAATTTGCAATTCACCTTCAAATACTCTTCAGGTTTGGGGAATCTAGGTCCAAAACGTAAAAACCCTGTAAAAGTTTGGATTCAGCCATAGGTGACTGCTCAACCTGACAGTTGAGTAGAAGCAACTGTTGCTAAAGCCAATCTGTGGCAGGGTTTTTACTTTCTGTACCTGGATTCTCCAATTGATACTCTTGCCTCCAATTGTTTAAGTTGATCCATAGACACAGCAATAGAATGGCTGTCATGTTTTTAAGTCAAAATAGTTTCATACTTCTTTACCCTTCCCTTTAATCTTTCAGCTAACGGTGTACTTTCTGTAAATATACTCACGTGTCAGTTTCAGGCCCCCAGAATAAACCCCTGCAGTTAAGAACATGAATAATGGATTGAATCATTTGTATTTGGCAACCAGGTATAGATACTATATACTCATCTGCAAAGAGAACCATCCTCAAGTGAGACCTAAAATATATACATGACATTCCGGTTTAAGAATTTGCATAGAACCGTTTGTTTCTATGTCACTACATGTATAACTGTAATACTGAGTCTGCTATTGGGACAGTAGCAACATTCAATTGAAAATGAGCTCTGAAAACAGACAACAGCAATTACAAAGTATACTCCCTTGAACATGTTTACCCAACAGATAAAACTTAATTATTCAGGTATATGTGCATGTGAAGTCCAGGCTGCATGGAGAGAGGGAGAAAGAGAGAAAGGCAATTCCGTATGCATGAACATAAAGCCAAGGTGAGACTGGATGCTTCCAGTACCGTCCCTGAAGTCACTGAAGCAAGATGAAAGGGGCAACACATAGTTCTGATCTTCCAGGATGGCACTGGACAGCACAAGGTAGAGCTGCAAAACTCAGGGTTAGAAGGGGAACGGGACCATTGCCATGGGGCCTGTGTCACATGAAGTCCTCATAGTCTTGGGCATAGCCACCGTCAAAGCCGCCATAGTCCAGGTCATCTCGCATCTGTGCTTTGAAACCACCACCAGGTACGACTCCTTTCTTCTTCTTTTTCCCTTTGTTTTGCTGCAAAAAACAAACAAACTTTTAGACCTTTTATATAGCAGTGGCACATATCACACGTCTCTTAATGTATCATGTAACCTCCAAATTTTAATGTCATAAAGTCAATAGGCATTTCTGGCTTAACATTTATGGGAGGGGAAAAAAAAAATCTTTCAGTCAGGAAAACATTTGGTACCACCACCACTCAAGACATCACACGAAAGCTTGCTTGTGCAAATTCTGTCGCCCTATAGGCACGCATATACCAAGATACAATAAATATAGTTTTTATGAGGTTGACAATGACAGTTTCACATGATAAAAAAAAAACTTACTAAATAACATAGTTATGCTTATTTGTGATTTTGGCCATTTTGTCGGACAATATAATTGAATACAATACAAAACTTTTCTTTCATTAATGGTCATAGGTTAGTTGAAATGAAGTCATTTATCAAACAATTGTGTTTGTTCAATATACACTATATAAGAATCACAACAGAAGCTAGCCAAACACCCCGATTAAAAGTTTATATAGCAGGAAGGTTTTGGCCTGCTAACATACAAGTTTACCAACCTGAGTTTAAATCAATACTACAGTTAACCAACCATCACCTGTGATATATTTGCTGGTAATTATTGTGCACAAATAGGAAAAGGAGATGGAATTTGGGGCTTTGGGTTAGGGTCATTAGGGGAGTTGCTCTTATTATGGTGAAACAATTGCTTGAAAATAGATAAACATGCAACCATTAAATATCTAAGCACAACTGTATCCATGTTCAACAAATATCCGTGAACTAGCAGTAGTTGAGGTTCCACTGTAAAACACCCATCCCGTATTGATTTATTAGAAACAACACCTATTTATGTCAATATTTTGACAGATCTGTGATTGTTCAGGATGTAACACAAATTACTGACAAGTCTGAACATCCAGGCATTTCTGATATTTCAATGCAACGCAATGCAAATGCTTCCTTTAAATGGTGTAAACAAAACGGAGGATTGCATTGCTTTTGCCTGTGACTATCATACAAACCAGGCATATTGTCATAGTAGTCAAATGACATTTCATCACATTTTGAAATCAAAATAAACCTCACAAATCAAATGACAAGAAACCAAATTCCAATGTTTTTCAATGACCAGGGAAAGTGAGGGAGGGGTCACTTCAAGCCACTCAACTGGGTAAGCAGTGCCCCCTACACGTCACAAATAACCTGTTTAACAAGAAGAAGCAGTCAGCAGTCTCTTACCTTTTCTTGTTTCTGTTTTTCACTAAGTAGAACTGAAAGGGAATTACTGACTTTCTTCAAATCATCCACTTCCACTAAAAAACAACAACAAATTGTTATAAATTAGATGCATGAAAATATGCTGATAAACAGGATTATCAACATATTTCCACCTGAAACAAGCGCTTACATGAAATACAGAGTTCCCGAAACAATGATTCCAAGAAACTTGAATAATGCACCGATTTCTCAAACTGGGATATCTTTTCTTTCAGCAATTTTTCAAACTCTGTGAATTCTTCTTTGGAAGATGGACACATCGCATCAATTCCAGGAACAGAAGGGTTGACAACTCCTGGAGACAGATGAAAGTGATGGATTATGTTCTCACAGATACAGTTAAACCAAATATTTCTCATGTTCCGGAAGACAACAATATTTTGCACCCCTCCAACTCTCCACTGCGACTGCAAATAGGATAATCTATCTACAAAATTGTTAGAAGTACACTACCTTGCTCATTCTCTGACAATGAGAGCGTCCCTGCCATCTAATGGAATGGATTTCCAATTACACTTTCTTACCGAAGGCATCTTTTGCCAACTCCAAGTCTGCATCTTCCTGAAGCTTCTGTACTCTTAACTTCTCTTCGAGTTGTTCTTCGGGAGTAAGATCTTCCTGGAAAAACAGATGACACAAAGTACAACATAATACAGTTCTTCATTGTTGTGTATGGCAGTCAAATACAAAAGCAAACGAGAGGGAAGAACTCACTTCCAATTCTTTTTCTTCTAACTCCTGTTGCTTTTTCTTTAAACGGTTTTCTCTCTCCTTAATCTTCTCACTCAATTTTTTCTTTTCGGAAACTTTTGAGTCTGAAAATGAATAAAGATAATTTTAAAACATTCTGAAAAACAGCAGGTGTCAGAACTGCTGAACAATTAATCAATACCTGTCTTGTTCACTTCTTTTTTCTCCTCTTCTTCCTCATCATCCCAGTTGTCCTACAAAAAGAATAAAAGGAGGCCATTTCAATCATAAAAATTATCAGCCTACAAACTATGATATCAGGAATAGTAAAAGTAACTACGCAGTTTGACTTAGTTCGATCACCTGCAAAATTGTTTTAAGTCATTAATACTAAAATTGTGGACCACAACATTGGGTACACTTGACCAATCAAAGTACATGTAAAAAAAAAAAAGAAAAGAAAAAAAAGAAGTATGAATGCAATCATGTAACTAAAACTAAGATTTACTAACACACGCAATGAATGCTATGGCATAAGAGGGGTGACCCAAAAGTTTCTGGCCTCACCTGAAAATGAATACATATTACACATCATTGCCATCAACATACAGACCAACTGTGTGTGAGTAACACAGTGCTGCTCAATGACCAGGGATGAACTGGCCAGTACGTTTAAATGTCATGGAAAACTTGTTTGTGGTGTTTGATTGTTGCATGAGGATACCCCAGCTCACGCAGCAAAGGTTTCAGTAAAGATTGCAGGCAACTGTGGATACCGGCTCCTTTCTCAAACACCCTATTAGGGCTGCACGATATAATCGAGAAAAAAAAAACATTGTCGCGATGATGGCACATGCAATATGCTCATCGCAAAAACGTGCGATAAATTCAAACTTTTGTTATGGTACTGTATGCTTCGTTGCACGCATGGCCTTTATCCAAGTTCGACCAATCAGATGCGACCTTAAATACGCATCGCCACTCACCTCCCTAGATAACTGCTCTCCTATTGGCTGGAGTGGACCACAGGCGCCCTGTTAGCAACTCCGCAGCCGTGGACGGAGGAAAAATAAATAGCAGATGCGGGTGAGGAAGAAATGAACAAGGATGAAAGCAATGAACTATTTGTGCCTAAAAAGAATAGCACGTTTGCAATATGGGACTACTTTGGCTTCAAGAGAGATGACTTGTCACAGACGCAAGTACTGTGCAAGTGATGTCGAAGAACAGTGGCTACATCAAGAAGAAACGCAATCTGCACTCATGGCTCCTGGGTTTGCTCTCCGGCCGGTGGCCCCTACGGGACCCGGGGGTTGTCCCTTGGCGCTGCCGTGGCCTGGGGGGCCCTGAGGTGTTGTGCTTGCTCTGTCCTAGCCGGGGTCGACAGTTCCCCCCTCTGGTGGAGGTTTTCATGCATGCCAGATCCACCACACCAGCATCTATCGAAATTCAAACACAATCTGCTTCTTCCTCTGGTCGTTGAATCGGTGGAGGCTGATGTCTGTGGATCTCACTTTGCTTCATCTATCCTTCCTTCCTTCCTTCCTTTCCTCCGTCTCTCCTTTGGTCTCTTGAGGTCTCCCTAATTTGTTGGAATTTAGATGTTTCTGGGGTTGGTGATGGACTCTGGTTGATGGCCCGGTGGGTAGTAGGTAATGTCTGGTCGGTGCTGGATTTCACTTTCCTTTCTCTTCCTTGATCCTTCCTCGGGTCTCCTGACAACCTCACGACTCTAGCTGGATTCTGAAGTATTCGGTTTAGGTGAACGGTAGGGGATTTTGAATAGGTTTTAGGTGAACTAATGAGTACACACGCACACAAACGAAAAAAGAGGGGGAAAAAAGAGAGCAATGATGATATGTCAAATCGGTAAAATTACCGAATGAACAATACTGAGCGCTAAAAAAAATAATAATAATAAGGGGGGGGGGGAGTAACCAATCTACACAGCCATCTTCAGAGTCCCAATAATATTAACGTGAAGGCAAGTTGTAAAATAGCAAATTGATAACCATTAATGACAGTTTTGCGAGATTCACACCTTACAAGAAAACTTCCAAGCGCCACAAAGCTATTAATGCAGCTTGCCAAAAAGTACCTCAGTCTGTATACTTGCAAAAAGCTCACCCTCCAAGAGACTTTTTAACAGCAATGTCGTTACATCCATGCCAGCATACTTGTTTAAAACAGGCCAAAGTGAACATGCTGGTTTTCCTGGCAAAAAACCTTGAATAATTTTGTTAAGCAGTGTTGTTTTTTAAGGGTGTTAGAAAGAAATCGATTCGACAATATATCGCGATATTACAGCGCCTAATTCTCGAATCGATTAAATATGTGGCTGAATCAATTTTAAAACATTTTTTTATGGGAATATTCAACAAAACGTTTTACTTAGGTTTAGGATTTACACATTAAGCATGGAAGAATGTTATATTAATGGAACATTAAGCCTTAATATTTTTTTTCAGTGCTGTTCAAAAACATCAACCTGAATTTTCAGATAAATACATTTTCATACAAATCTTACAGTGTACACGTACAAGTTTACTGATGACTATTCTCTAAATTTGAGTAAAAATAATAATAATTCGCAATATTCAATTTATAGATGTGTATCGGGATTAATCGAATCGAATCGTGACCTATGAATCGTGATACGAATCGAATCGCCAGGTACTAGGCAATTCACACCCCTATTTTTTATGGTTACAGTAACGTTGGAACGGGAAGACTTACATCTTAATACGCACTTTGTTTTCAATAATTATTATTATATATTTTTTTTGTATATATTATTTAATTTACCAGTCATGCTAAGGCTCTTGGGAATTTCATGGTTGTCACTTACCCATGGTTATGCTTGTATAAAATAACTGATTAGTAGATACATCTTCTTACATATTAACTCATGGTTCAGATGCCTTTATTTTAGCAGAAGCCTAATATATATAGACCAAAACATTTGTGTAAAATAAAACTGATATTGTTTATTGTTTTTATTTGTTTAAAAAAAAAGGGGGGGGGGTAACTAATTGCTTATTAAATTGCAACTGGAATAGTGATTGGGGGAAATAGCAATTATATAATTTTTCTAAATTGTTCATCCAGAACATAAATACACATGTGACCCCATTAGAAAACACTAATCATGGCCAATCATTATTAACTCTTCCAAACATATTACAAACAACTATAAGAATATTAGTCCTAACAACTTTACTCAGAGGGATACTTCCAGTGTTTGGAATTTGACGTGTAATCATCAGTTTCTTTCTTCGGACACTCCATACATCACAGAAAGATGAACAATTGAAGAGCCCCCCCACCCCCAAGCTAGCAAGTTCCCTGACACCATAGCAACATTCAGGTAAAAGCCACCTGCACAGTCGCAGCAACTCAAGCCTCACGTCCTAAAAATAAACAGAAAATTCTGGAGCTAACGTAAGATGTTGGATGAGTCATCTGACCAAATGGTTTCATCTGACTAACTGCTACTCGTGTTAGCGAACTAGCACGGCACTATTTGGGGCTTACAAACGTTAATTTTGCACACTCGTCCATGACAACCGACTTATAACATTATTATGTCCCTCCTTAAGACGACACATTCCTTTCCGCGATAGTAGCGTCGAAGTGACTTCGTATGATTGGAAAAGCAAGCTAAAGCGGGGCTACCAATGTTAGCAAGTCTGCTACCCAACCTGGTGGGCCAACAGATTAGCTTTAAACTATGTTCATTCAAACTGAAAAACTAAGATGTGTGGATAACTACCACAAACTGTAAATTTATAGATATTACCATTAAAAACATCTAGGGATCGCCAATTTACTGCTACAATTCCCACGGGTAGCCATTAGCCAAACGCATAAGCAAAGTTAGCCGCACTTGGTTTACAACAGCAGAACCCACATGAGGTAGCAGTCAGCTAACTTTAGCTTAACTGCGTGGGTAGCGATTGACTGTCACACTAAACCGGTGGCAAAGAAGGGCAGCACGGCCGGAACGAGAAAGTCTGTAGCCCGTTAATGAAGTGTTTGGACGTCAACACATCTTGAAGCGACCACTGCCATGTTCACCCACTTTAACATCGTCATCTTCGTCTTCGCCTTCCCATTTGTCCTGTGGCGCCTTTTGATTCGGCTCCTGCAGCTCGAAGTTGTCACCGTCTGTAAAAACGACAGCACAAAATGTGTTAGAGCTAACCGCATAGGAGTCGGAGTTAGGTAACAAAGGAGCGATGGACTCGTGTTCCAAAGCGGGTGACGAGAGAAAAATTGGAAGGTTGCTATCGGCACCAAGTTGGTTTCTTACCCCAGTCCGCCATGTTGGCTGTGATGCTAAATGTTTGACAGACACACAGGCTGCTCACTGCTGCAGCCAGCTGGTTACGTTCACTCCGCTCCCACCTCCGACACGTCACTGATATGAGCTCACTTGATGATGCCGACACTTACCGAGAGGCCAAAATGAGAATTCCATTGATTCGTTTATTTAATTGCTACCGCTTGTTTTCTGCCCTCTGACGGTTTCGCATTATCCAAAAACAGACCAGACGGACTTGATGGCGTCATAGTGACATCACACATTGAGTCGCACGCCACACTTTTTCATCAGCGTTTAAGAAGTTGCTCTTTGAGAAGACATGTATTTTTGTATTGTATTGACATTTTTTTTTTTAGCATTACTTAACTTTTAAAGTGTTTATTGCCCTCACCCTTATACTTTATAACCGATTGCTACGTAACTTACGTACTATGAACACAAAAATGCAATCATATGAAGAAGCTTGGACACCCCTGTTATTTTTCAAGATTTAGCAAGAACCCCCTAGAAACATACAAAAACTGAAAGAGGCTGCAGTAAAGGCCTGGAAAAGCATTTTAAATGGGAAAAAAAACATTACAATCTGGTAAAGTCAATGGGTCACAGGCTTGATGCAATTATTGCAAGTATGGGTTATCTTATTCACTTTAAAATTTCAGATGTTTAACTGCTTATCTACTATCCTGTTACCAAAAATAAAATACAATATAGTGATTTTAATTTTTGTATTCAGTTCGAGCACAACATTGTTGGAGTAGTTACATTGTTTTAATATTTGATGTACTATAAACATTGTATACCATACACTTTCAAAAAATAAAATAAAATTGTCTTTAACAAAAAACAGTTAAACATAAATTCAGTTATCTTTTTCAATCTTCTTAGTGGTTTCTTTTAAGCATTGTATCCCTGAGTAGACATACAGTACAAGACAAGACAATAACTTCCAGTTATTAGAAAGAAAGTTTGAATAAAGTTTTTTACAGTAATAATGATTAACGAATAAATACATCTAAAAACCACTGCATGGCTTACAACTGGAATTACTTGAAATAAAAAGAGTAGCACTACGTTAATCTTACATTACTTTAGATGTGGTAATAAGATACACAGGTAGACATTAACGAAACAATGCCTGTAATTGATTTAACAATAGACAATACAATATAAGTCAATACAAGATAAGATAATACAAGATAAGAAACATGCCTCACACATTAATTTACCATTTAGTCAATTAGTGCAGTACTAATGATTTGTTCTTGAGCAAATGTACAGATACTGTATTTCCAAAATACCTGTTACAAACCTAATCACAATGTTGTTGCATTGTAGTTTTAAAATGATACAGGTTTAGATAGTAATGTTTGGAATGATTTGCATCCTATACAAAGTAGATGAATTTGGATGATCAGTACAGTATTATAAAGTGTTACTGCCATGGGAGATATTAGAAGATTTTTTACAATACTATTAAAAAACAAACAAATCAATAATACAGATAAAGCAGCAGTGTTGCATTTGACTAATACAAAGCACATAAAGTATATAATATTTTGAAAATATACTTCTTGTTTGTTCTTTGGTGTAGTGATTTTAATATCACTGGTGCCTATTCCAGCTGAAATTGCGCTGAATGTCTTAAATTAAATCAATAATTTCAGTAAATACTTTTATTTAAGTTTGTTTAAAAAAAATTACGCAACTCTAAATTGTCCAAAGGTGTGAATGCAAACGGTTGTCAATATGTGCCCTGCGATTGCCAGGTGACAAATCCAGTGTAGGCTCCAGTTCACATGCGACCCTAATGATGTTAGTGGTATTGAAACACTCATATGCTGATGTGATTGTTTCAAAGCGGTCTGCTATTGCACATAAAAATGGTGTATCTTTGGTTGTGTGGGTGAGTATGTGCCTCCTGATCTAGCAGGGGTTCCTAGTGTCATGAAGCAGCATGTGTCAGCTCAGACTGCACCATTAGCGCCATCAGCAGGCCCAGGATCAGGTACAGAGAGCTGGGGCTCAGCATCCGTCCCTGAGACCTCCCTAAAGGAGTACATTCAAATTATTGCAAATATCTTTACATATTATTGTTAGACTACTGAACAGCTAGTTTAACAGTGCTTAAACTTGATCAACTTTTTCCATTAATGGTCCAGTGATATTACAGTATTTATATTGTAGTAGTAGTGCTGATTGAATGGCCAACTAAAGATAAACACGTACATTTACCAGAGCTTGCAGTCTTTTTTTTTTAAAGCGGGAATGCTAAACTTGTGTCATTGATCGGGGTGTCAAAATGGGTGTTAATTTAGAGTTCCTTTAACGCAACTATGACTGCCCC